>NW_006921650.1:10252614-10284105 GCF_000298275.1 Orycteropus afer afer | reverse complement strand
AAGAATGGCCAGACTTCGTCTCACCTATTTTGGTCATGTTGTCAGAAGGGACCATTCCCTGGAGAAGGATGTCATGCTTGGTAGGGTGGAGGGTCGACAAAAGAGGGGGAGGCCTTCAACGAGATGGATTGATACGGTGGCTGCAATGATGGGCTCAAGTATAGCAGGGATTGTGGGCCTGGCGCAGGATCGGGCAGTGTTTTGTTCTGCTGTGCATGGGGTCGCTATGAGTCAGAAACGACTCGACGGCACTTAACAACAACAACAACATTATTCTAGTTTTCTATAATAAAATTATATACCATTTAGTCCTTGAATAAAAGCAAAAAGTTATTCTAATAAGAAGTATATATTTTTTATTCTAATTGCTCCTTCCATTCATAATAAGTTTTTATATCATTGGTTAAGTACTCTGATAAAGTACTGTTTCAATTTTGTGCATTTGTAGATGTGGAGGTAACTGAAAGGAAAAGATCAATTATCTCAAACTAAAAATGTTTCCAGGTATGCATTTGACATTTCCAGGAACTGCTTACTTGGACCCTGGAATGGGTAAAATGTAGTTGTGAATATATGAGTTGATAAAGGCACATTAAAAAATTCAGACAAAATAATTAGACAGAGGACAATCTGAAGGTGAGATGCCTCCAGAAAGCTATGAGAAATGGCTCATAATGGGATGCTTTGCAATACCCTAAGCGATGAAACATAAAATCAACCCTCAGGAATGTATTTTGAATGAATAAAACCATTATAAAAGTGGAAGACATCATTTATTATGTCTTTTATCGCTCTAAGATGTTGGAACATTTCCTAACAAGATCTCAGAAGTATAAAAACATTATTTCTAATTTGACAATTTAATTAGTCCCACAAAGTCAATTCCCATGATCTGTCATTGTGCTGAAGATGTTTCCCACTCTTAATAGGACAAATAGTCATTAGATATCAGAATTTAGGTCAATATTAATTTCATAATATCAGAATTCTTGGCCTCTTCTAACAATACATACCAGATGAACAAATGGAAAAATGAAATGAGACACCAGGAAAAATGGAGTTTGGGAGTTTGGCCAAACTCTCTCCCTTTCTAGGGGGTATGCCCCTAGAAAGAAATAAGGCTAGTAATTTACTCTAATTTCCCTGTGAATATGCTAATACTAGACCTAAAAACAAACTAATGGTACTGTCTAGCAGAAGAATCATCTCTATGGAATACTTCCAGCAGGATGTATCTAATTGCCTTCAGATTGCTTTTGGTAAACCTAAAATCTATGGATGTATACAATGTGGATATTAAAAATGGCACATAAGCTTATGACCATCTTGGGGAAAATAAGAAGTGTTATGGGTAAGAATCCTCTCATCTACACAAATGACATGAACCACATTTTTTTGTGGATTTCATACGTTAATCTCTGATAAGAAAGGGCCTACAGAGTTGTGCAGATCATTCTCGACCTCTTTTTGCTTTCCCAGTGACTTGCACTAACACGAATCCTTTAGCTTTTGATTAAAGCTTGATAGGAAATAAGACCTCTGATTCACATAAGCCTGACTTGACAGCACAATCTATTGTCCCACCTCAGGCACATTCACAAAAACAAAAATAGCATTACCTTGGTTAGTAAAGTGACTTCTCCCATTTTAACATCACTCTGCAGAGGATGGCAGAGGTGATATTTGCCACATTTCTCTGCTTTGTAAGGCATTTATGGTTAATCTATTCTCCAGGTTACAAAAAAGAAGAAATTTCTGAATATAATACAACTATCCTGATACTACAGTAAAAAGAGAGTGCAGATTTTAATGCTTTTTATTCATCCTCCTAATTTCTGGACCCATCTCACACTTCTATCTTCTTAAAGAAAATAAAATAGCAATGACTGAATATAACACATATAACCAGAGAAACTGTTTCTTCAACCTTTTTGACTTGGGAGGTAGAATGTCTTTTGCTCTTCCAATCCCATTTCACATTTAGGACATTGTGTTCAAAGAGAATTTGTCAAAACCACAGGAAAACAGTATAAAGTATCCTGCTCTATCCTCTGATTCCTCTCATTCTTCTCAGTCATTGCAGGTCATCTTCTGACTGCCCATATGCACTTATAGGCATCTCCTACGCTGGTACTACAATATTGCCTCTTTTCAAAATGTCAATATGTGAGTACCAATTACAGATTCTTGGTATACTGTTGCCTTCTCTGAAAGAGTAGGTATACTGGACTCAGTTTATGACTTGCTTGAGATTCCCTGCATCATGGATTTCTGCTCAATGACACTGATAACCCTCTCAAAAGATAAGCTGGTGGCACCTCCATTCTTGGATTCCAGATGAAACAGGTTTCGGTCTTCAGTGAAGAAAGGCTCATAGAGATTGAACTCAGCCTTCCTCAAGAGCAATTGAGTCTGAGTGCTCTACTGGCTCAGGGTTTCTCCCAAACTCTCGTGTCTCTCAACCCAAAACAAGACAGTGCCTTGCTTCACTGCTTGCACTATGCACTTCTTCCTCCCCATTCTGGAGTGTTCCTGGCACCTTTGAAGAATGGAACCCTTTATAACTTTGCCTATGCATTCGTTCTCTCATGTGGTTACATCTGCATGGCTATAGGCTACAAGCAGTTTCTTGCTTTGCTTACTTTGCTAATGGCCATGATTACTGTGTTGTTATATCTGGTTTCTCCAATGGCTGCTTAAAGGGTCTAAGAAACAGCATATAAAAATGTGAATGTCCTTTTAGATTAACTTGAATCAGTAATAGATGGAAGACAGGAGAAAATCAAAAGATAAATCCTTTCCTGTCTTCTCCCCTGGCCATAGTATCACATGTGCAACCAGCTATCTTTTCTGATAAAGTTGTATCGTCTCTGATGTACTGCTTTCCTTCTGTCTTCCTGTTTTCATCCTCATTTTTGTTTTCTTAGCAGTATGGCTTGCTATACACTCACACACATACATTCAATAAAAAATAGCATGTATGTCTTACTTCAGGTTCTCTTTCTAGGAAACCTAAACACAGACATAAACAACTTCTAAAAACAAAAAAAAGCATTGCCATCAAGTCTACTCCAACTCATAGCAACCCTTTCAGACAGAATAGAGCTGCCCCATAAGGTTTTCAAGGCTGTAAATCTTTACAGTGACAGGCAGCCTCATCTTTCTCTCCCAGAGCAGCCAGTAGGTATGAACCACTGACTTTGTTAGCAGACAAAAACCTTAACCAGTACACACACCACCAGAGCTCCTTTAAACATAGGCACACCTTGAAGATATTGGAAGTTCGGCTCGAGACCACTGAAATAAAGTGAAAATTGCAATCAAGTGACTCAAACAAATTTTTTTTGGTTTCCCAGTGCACATAAAAGTTATGTTTGCACTATACCACAGTCTCTTAAGTGTGCAATATCAGTATGAAAAATTACGTCATATTTTGAGAATTATCAAAATGTGATACAGACATGAAATGAGCACATGCTGTTGGAAAAATAGTGCTACAAGACTTGCTACCAACCTTTCATTTGTTAAAAAAAAAAGGCAGTATCTGAGAAGCCCAGTAAAATGAAGCACAATGAAACAAGGTATGCCTGTAATTGAGAAAGAGAGCTGTTAGGAAAAATAGGATACAGTCCTCATTCTTTTTGCAGCTATTTGTCTATACAATGTAGAAATGAAATTGCAAAATAAAACAAGTAAGTAGTTATGCAAACGGAAAAAGAAAACAAGAAATGAAAGCACCTTGTTCAGTTTTAAAACTCCATAGTTAAGCCAAGAATAAAAATATTAACTAAAGTGTTTTACTTTGGACCACAGCTTGATATAATACAACTTGTCAAAACTATAAGAAAACTTACTCAGTTTTCTGACAACTGTTGTTCACGTTTCTAGGACTTCTGTGTACTGTATGTGTTTTAGAGAGTAGCCTTCCAGGCAATATGACCTGGTGATGGCTTTAGCTAGTATTGAGGAAATGTATGAAAAAAGATTAAATCTTCAAAGCAATTGAATTCATTCAGACAGCCTTACACAATAATATAGCAATATTGGTTGGGGATATATGTATGTGTGATTAAAAAGCTGTTTCTCGTTTCTTCCAATTTAAAGAAGGTACTACATACCCATAATATGCTTATAACCAAACCAGGATGGCAAGGCCAATTATCATCTCCATCCAAGCAGCTATGTATGATAAGGATTTCTGCCTTCAATTTCTTACTTATCTATTTTGATACATAGTCCTCTCTGGGAGACTTGGAAGTAGGCTAGTATATTTTCTATGCAAAAATATAACATATGATAATTTTTCCTGGAAATGACAGCATTGAACATTATGAGAAATGCTTTCATAAAAGGTTGGATGAATTAACACATAAAAAAATCAGCTGAACTTCTGCATAATGCCACTATTCCTAACAGATAAGCAAAGTGCTCTGTTGTTGTTATGTGCCGTCGAATCGGACCCAACTCGTAGCAACCCCTCCTTGGGTTTCTGAGGCAGTATCACTATGGAAGTCGATTGGCCCATCTTCCTTCCAAGGAGTGGCTGGTGGGTTTGAACTGCCAGCCTTCGGGTTAGCAGTCAAGTGCCTTAGCCAATATGCTACCAGAGCTCCTGCAAAGCACTCTAGGCAGAGAATAAAAAGAAAAAAATTTAAGAACACACAGTCTACCTTATCTTATGCAAATACAAGACAAATGTTCATGTTTACTTCACAAGTTAAAATACACTTCAGACTTCACCCGAACTTTGTTACAGGCCACTGACTAAGATACACTCATAATAGAAGGAAAAAAACAATATGATTGCTGCTCAGTGGGAAGACACCTGACAGTGCTGCAATTCAGTACACTGAAGTAGTCCGAACCATGAATACACAATGTTGTTGTAGTTATGTGCCGTTGATTCAGACCCGACGCATACCGACCCCTCCCTTGGGTTTCCAGGGCAGTATCACTACGGAAGTAGGTTGCCCCATCTTCCTTCCGGGGAGTGGCTGGTGGGTTTGAACCGCCAGCCTTCTGGTTAGCAGTCAAGTGCCTTAGCCACTATGCTACCAGAGCTCCCTATGAATACACAATAGCCAGAAATCATCTGTAACTCTCCCTATGGATCTGTGACAGAAGTACAAACAGTATCTGAAATAAACCAAAATTAAGGAATTAAAGCCACTAGCATAGTGCCTAAGGCACTTGACTGCTTAAAAAAAGGCTGGCGGTTCAAACCCACCAGCCACTCATCGGGAGAAATGTTGGGCAATCTACTTCCGTAGTGATACTGCCTCGGAAACCCAAGGAGGGATCGCTATGAGTCGGGTCTGACTTGACGACACATAACAACAACATCAGAAGCACAGAGTAATAGTAAACCTTATTCACTTCATGAAAATGGATGCATGGGAGACTTGGAATAAAGTGTAACAACACACATAGCTTCCACAAAGAGATCATGGTTTGCTGTTTAACCTGAATTTAGTTACATCTACACATTATATAGGAGCTCTGGTAGCTTATAGGAGCTCTGGTAGCTTAGTGCCTAAGGCACTTGACTGCTAACCAGAAGGCTGGCGGTTCAAACCCACCAGCCACTCCTCGGAAGTAAAATGGGGCAATCTACTTCTGTAGTGATACTGCCTCGGAAACCCAAGAAGGGGTCGCTATGAGTCGGGTCCGACTTGACAGCACATAACAACAACATAACAACACATTATATTCATTAAAAGTGAGAATCCACAAAACCATAACTCCAGATATTACTGTTAGAAGATAATTAAAATTAAGAATGATTTTTTGTTTTGTTCCTTTTGAGCACAACATACAGAAGAGCACCAGGAAAATAAATGTTTTATCTTCCTATCCTAGCTCTGGTGGTGTAGTGCCTAAGGCATTTGACTGCTAACCAGAAGGCTGGCGGTTCAAACCCACCAGCCATTCCTCAGAAGGAAGGTTGGGCAATCTACTTCTGTAGTGATACTGCCCTGGAAACCCAAGGAGGGGTCCCTATGAGTTGGGTCTGACTCGATGGCACATAACAATAACAACAACATATTCCTATCCTAGAGGAGTAGGTGGTCTATCATATTACTTACCAGAATAAGAAAAAGGAATTTAGCATTAATCAATTATCACATGTTATTAAAGAATTGTTACTCTTGATTAAGCAGTCATTTTGCTAAAAGATCAAGCCCCAGTAAGATTAAATGCATAGATTATTAAACTAAAAAAAAGAAAAAGAAACAAACTCACTGCCATTGAGTCAATTCGACTCATAGCGGCCCCTCCTTGGGTTTTCGAGGTAGTATCTCTATGGAAGTAGACTGCCCAGTCTTCCTTCTGAGGACTGGCTCGTAGGAACCACCCGCCTTCTGGTTAGCAGTCAAATGCCTTAGGCATTATGAGCTTCCAAATGCATGGCAGTCATTAAAAATTACTATGAATTAGCTGAGTCAATTGTTTGTTCCTGACACTTCAGCTAGCTCTGATCTAGCTAAAGGGAAGGACCGAGTGTGCCAGGCTGGGTTACCACACTGGTGAAACATTCAGATACTGCAAAAGCAACCTGCAAACAATGGAATGAGGAGGAGTAACTTTCGGTCCTTCAAAATGTTGTGTACGTCTGACCTTACTTACTCTTTATTCTACCAGCAGTGATTTTCAGCTGCTTCCAATAAATTATTACCAATAAGACACTAAGTGAAGCAGAGGTTATGTTCCATTTAAAGCATTACGAAAACATAGCAGATTAGGTACAGTGTCAATGACATTGAATGAAATGTATTTATTCTTGTGCTCACCTCATCATTCTTTTTTCTTTTCTCTTTTCCCTATTTCTACCCTTTGGTATTCAAAATTTGGTCCAAGAAACAAATCATCAGCATCACCAAAAAGCTTGTAGAAGTGAAAAATCCTGGGTCATTTCCCAGACCACTGAATAAGAATCTAATTTAACTAGATAGCCAGGTGACTCACATGTTGGTGATTCATTAAAGCTTGAGAAGCAAACTATTTTTTCATTGATTCACACATGCATGCATTCATTTTTAAATTTTAACCATTTTTCTATCCTTATTTATTTAATTCCCCTCCTGTCCACTCTTGGATCTCTTCACTTTCATCACTTTGTCAGGATTGGTCAGTTTGTGCCCCCCTTCCACAACTGGGAGGGATCATGCCTTGAAATTAACAAGGAATTGTGTACATAAGCAATCAACTCCACAGAGGTCTCAGAGAGTGAAAACAGCAGGAAGGAGCAGCAAAAAAAGGAAGGGGGCAAGGAATCTCCTAAAAGAACTATAATATGGGTTAAGGGCTGTAACACTGCAGAGGGCACATACCCAGAAGGAGCCCAGTGGCAGAGCTGGCATTGGCAGGTTGGGAGGGGGCCCTGTGGCAGAGGTGGTGGCAGAGGGCAGGACCAAGACTGTGTCCTAAAGAGGCTGAGAGGAAGCTTACATAGTGAAGAAAAGCTGAGAGAGCTATCCTACAGTGAAGAAGGGAGACTTAAATACATGCTTCCTGATCCTGATCTCAAGTTGCACCTCATTCCTTAGTAAACCATTTACCGTTAAGTATGGTCTGAGAGTTCTGTGAGAGCTCTGGTGGCTTAATGCCTAAGGCATTTGACTGCTAACCAGAAGGCTGGTGGTTCAAACCCACCAGCCTCTCCTCAGAAGGAAGGTTAGGAAATCTACTCCCATAGTGATACTGACTCAGAAAGCCAAGGAGGGATTACTTTGGGTTGAATTGACTCAATGGCAGTGAGTTTGGTTTTGTTTTTTTCTGCTCAAGTTTATACTACTACCATATGTCTGAAAATAATCATTTTGTTCACCCCATTCCACTAACTCCTTGGAACAATATGAGAATTCATTAGGTTACAGCTATGAATCATAGGGAGTATTTAAGATGATAGTGTCATTTAATTTACAATGTTATTCTTATTGAATAATTTTTGGTGTGACCTGTGTTCTGAAATTTTCCACTTGTTCCTCTTTATAGTTAATGATACAACGTCATTCAAGCGGCAACTGAAAAAAGATTTAAAGCTGAGGTTAAGCTAAACAAGTAATAAGACCGATTTTCCAAAGTGACTGATAGGGGAAAAGAAAAAAAGAGCATTGAAAATAATTCTGGTTTGAAACAACACCAACCAACAAAAAAACACAATGATATAAATTTGTAAAAGAAATAATTTTTCAATAAAAATTATAAAGTAGAAATATGTGTATTTTCACACATAGCTCAGAGATCACATAAATGCCAAGAGAAGTGACAGCTGCTGAAATAAATGTGTTTTTTATGAAAAGCAAAGTAGTAAAACAAGCAAAATAGATGCATAAAATGGGTAAATTTTCAATGTATTAGTTACTGCTACCTCAGGGCAACTATAAATTACAAACTTGTTTTAACTTTTTTTTTTTTAAATATACTACTCATGAATACATTCTGGGTCTGTTCCTCCTTTGACAAGCTCAGTATTTGACCCGTTATTGATTTATCATCTTCTTTAAAGTTTATAGAGCAAAGGGTACAAGATTTTTGGACTGAAAAGATGCATATAAAAATGAAATATAATTTGGCTACAATACTAACATTTGGCCATACTATTGTTAAATCAAATGTAAGATTTTATCTTATCCAAACATGTTTTCTGTTTGAAAATATAAAACTTAATTCTTTTACTGTTTTCTTTTAGACACAAGCAATACTGCATACAGTGACTACAAAAGGCATAAAAGACCATTTCAGCACATGTGTCCATTCCTTCTTCCCAGGTGAAAGCAGTTAACTCAGGGAGGTGGGTAGGTATTTGTACTGAGATAGAAAACAACTATAGGTGAAAATTTTTTTGTATCTTGTTAAGGAAACTTTCAGACAGAAAAGTTTCATTTTACTGTGCAAACGTAGAGGCCTACATCTTCTCTACAACCCCTGGAGCTACAGAGAACAAAGCAGAAAAAATCCACAACTGAAAGGAATCACCCCAGAGGACCAAGCACAAAGTTCTTAGCTTACATCCATTCACATTACTGCAAATAGGAAATTAAGTAAAAATGGAAAGAGTTGTTATTTTAAAATGGTTAATTCTCTGTTCTTGAAACAGAAAAATCAGTACCTAGGACTGCACTCTACACAACTGGCAAAAAGTACAGATTGTAAGCAAGGAGCAAGTTAGAAAATACCAACCCCACAATTAACATGATTTTCCTGCAAGAGGCAGGAGTCTTCATTCTTGAGGAAGCCATTATTGGGAAGGGACTGAGAACTAGGACAATGACAAAATAATAACATCAAGGCCAAAACCAGAAGTAATAATGATAGTTATTTTCTGGCTAAACTTTTTAGTAATATCCTGGTAAGGAGGATTCAAAATGAATATACCTAAGCCAGTGTGGTTACACCCCTATGTATATGTCATTTGCAATTTACCATATATAACATTTAAGAAAATTGATAGTACATTTATTGAATCTATTTCATATTATACAACTAATCCTCAATTGGTACGGTTCTTATTCTCAATAAATTATGAAAAAGTAGAAGCCAGTTAGTTATGGCTATAGAGAATGGATTGGTTTTGGCCATTTTGAGTCATTCAACTATATGATCTACTGTGCTGGGAATGACAAGTTGAAGGGGAATGGCGTGGCATTCATCATCACAAAGAATATTTCAAGATCTATCCTTAAGTACAGTGCTGTCAGTGACAGGATAATATCCATACACGTACAAGGAATGCCAGTTAATACTATTACTATTCAACTTTACGCACCAACCACCAAAGCCAAAGATGAGGAAACTGAAGATTTCTACCAACTTCTGCAGTCTGAAATTGACTGAACATGCAATCAAGATGTGATGATTATTACCGGTGACTGGAATGCAAGAGTTGGAAACAAGAAGAATCACTGGTGGTTGGAAAATTTGGCCTTGGTGATAGGAATAATGCTGGAGACCACATGATAAAATTTTGCAAGACCAATGACTTATTCATTGCAAACACCTTTTTTCAACAACATAATGGCAGCTATACACGTGGACTTCAGCAGATGGAGTACACAAGAATCAGACTTACTACATCTGTGGCAAGAGGTGATGGAAAAGCTCAATATCTTCGGCCAAAACAAGGCCAGGAGCTGACTATGGAATAGACCATCAACTGCTCATATGCAGGTTTAAGTTGAAGACGATTAAAACAAGTCCACAAGAGCCAAAACATGACCTTGAATATCACTCCTGAATTTAGAGACCATCTAAAGAATAGATTTGATGCACTGAACACCAATGACTGAAAACCAGAGGAATTGTGTGATGGCATCAAGAACATCATCCATGAAGAAAGAACAAGGTCATTAGAAAGACAGGAAAGGAAGAAAATTCCCAGATGTCAGAAGAGACTCTGAAACTTGCCCCTGAACAGAGAGCAGCTAAAGCAAATGTAAGAAATGACAACATAGAAGAGCTGAACAGGAGGTTTCAAAGAGCAGCTCAAGCAGACAAAGCCAATTACTATAATGAAATGTCCAAAGATCTGGAGGTACAAAACCAAAATGAAGAACATGCTTGGAATTTCTCAAGCTGAAAGAATTGAAGAAAACATTTAAGCCTCGAGTTGCAATATTGAAAGATTCTATGGGCAAAATGTTGAATGATGTAGGAAGCATCAAAAGAAGATGGAAGGAATACACAGACTCACTGTACCAAAAAAGAACTGGTCGATGTTCATCCATTTCAGTTGGTGGCATATGATCAAGAACCAAAGGCACTGAAGGAAGAAGTCGAAGCTGTACTGAAGGAATTGGCAAAGAACAAGATTCCATTGAGATGTTTCAACAAACAGATGCTCTGCTGGATGCACTCATTTGGCTATACCAAGAGATTTGGAAGAGACTTACCTGGCCAATTGACTGGAAGAGATCCATATTTGTACCCATTCCAAAGAAAGGTGATCCCACAGAATGTGGAAAATATCGAACAACATCATTAATATCACATGCAAGTAAAATCTTACTGAAGAAAATTCAAAAACAGTTGCAGTAGTATATTGACAGAGAGCTTCCAGAAATGCAAGCTGGATTCAGAAGAGGATGTGGAATAAAGGATATCATTGCTGATGTCAGATGGATGTTAGCTGAAAACAAAGAATACCAGAAAGATATTTACTTATGTTTTATTGATGATGCAAAAGAATTTGATTGTGTGGATAACAAATTATGGATAACATTGAGAAGAATGGGAATTCCACAATGCTTGATTGTACTCATGAGGAAGCTGTACATAGATCAGGAGGCTGTCATTTGAGCAGAACAAGGGGATACTGCATGGTTCAAAATCAAGAAAGAGAATGTCAAGGTTGTATCCTTTCACCATACTTGTTCAACCTGCATGCTGAGCAAGTAATCTGAGAAGCTGGATTATATGAAGAAGAACATGGCATCAGGATTGAAGGAAGACTCTAACAACCTGCAATATGCAGATGACACAACTTTGGCTGCTGAAAGTGAGGATGACTTGAAGCACTTACTGATGAAGATTAAAGACTACAGTCTGTAGTATGGATTACTCTTCAATATAAAGAAAACAAAAATCCTCACAAATGGTCCAATAAACAGCTTCACAGTGGATGGAGAAAAGATTGAAGTTGTCATAGACTTCATAATGGGCTCTAAAATCAACACCAATGGAAGCAGCAGTCAAGACATCAGACAATATATTGCACTGGGAAAATCTGCTGCACAAGACCTCTTTCAAGTGATGAGGAGCAAGAATGTCTCCTTGAAGGTAAGGTGTGCCTGACCCAAGCCATGGTATTTTCAATCTCTTCTTATTTATGTGAGATCTGTACAATGAATAAGGAAGACTGAAGAAGAGTTGATGCTTTTGAGTTGTGGATGTTGAAGAAGAATATTAAGAGTACCATGGACTGCAAAAAGGACTAACAAATCTGTCCTGGAGGAAGTGCAGCCAGAATGCTCCTTGGAAGCAAGCATGACCAGACTTTGTCTCACCCACTTTGGTCATGCTGTCAGAAGGAACATTCCCTGGAGAAGGATGTCATACTTGGTAAAGTGGAGGGTCAATGAAGGAGGGGAAGGCCCTCAACAAGATGGATAGACACAGTGGCTACAATGATGGGCTCGGGCACACCAAAGATCGTGAGGATGGCACAGGACCAGGCAGTGTTTTGTGCTGCTGTGCATAAGGGCACTATGTGTTGGCGACAACTCGATGGCACCTAACAACAACAAGCAACATTAAGAATAATTAAGAATCCACTAATCACCTCAAAATGTGGATGAACTTGGAGGAAATTATGCTGACTGAAATAAGTCAGTCAGTCATAGAGGGACAAATATTGTATGAGTCCACTATTGTAAAAAGAAATATTGTGTAAAAAAAAAAAAAAGTCAAGGAAAGGTTTACATATGGAAGGACAATTTCTTTGTTAGTTACTGCAAAAAAGGACATGGAGGCATCATCTTCTGACCTCCTCTAACTTCACAAGGGGAAGACAGAATCACCATTAGCAGCCCAAGGCTTATTCCTATGAGACCAGACACGCCACCACCCTCCAGCCTTTTTATCAACTTTTTCCCTCCCATGGTACTCACTACTTCTCTGCTGGGTTCAATAATTTTTTGCAATGCCCACACAGAACTCACTTACAATACTCACAATTATGGAGCTTGTTAGGGAAGTAACAGGCTACAATTCAAGTTCAGGAATGCGCTCAGGATATATTTCTTCGATTAGGACAATTTCTGCTCTGCTATGACCTCAAACACACCTTTCTGGCCCTTGGCCTCCCAGCCTGGCCTCTGCGGGCCAGGTAAGCCTGCCACTATGTCTCGTGCCTCTTGGTTCCAGTGCCACCATCTCTCTGCTAGGGCATCTCTCTGCCAGGAGATCCTGCTCAGGTATCTTGGGACCAAGGACATGCTCCACTTCACCCCCAGCTCTTCTCTCTTGATGGCAGTGAGATCCTCTCTCTGCCTCTAGAAGCTCATTTTAAGCCTGGTAGAGTAGCAAAACTAACCAATCCCAACATGAAAATTCTATACACTTTATTTGCATGTTCCTACCCAGTAATCCAATGAGAGTTACAAAGACTATCGCTAGAAAAGCCATACCAAGTAATTCACTGCACCTCCATTACCATCAACGGGATGGGAGTAAAGAAGAGGGAAGGGAAAATTGCTAGCTAGGTAAGAGAGGCATATTGATTTGGGTGAAGACAAAAAGAAAAGGTAAAATAGACAGACTTTGGCTTTAGTACGTTCTCTAATGACCTTAAGTTTTTAACTCTCTCATAGTTTATAGTGTACAGGGGAAAATTGCTAGAAAAAGATAAAAGCTACCTAATCTGCTTTGCGTGCCTAAATTTTTTATATCTCAGTAATTTTATGTACACTTTTGAGTTAACTATAACTAGTCATTCAGAGTTAATTTTTTCTGTATAGACAACCTATTTCATATAAGCCTCATTCAAAAGAATCTATTGTCCTTAGATCAAAAATTCACATAAAATGTGAATGTACATGTTTTAATATCTGACAGAACATCTAAAGGAATTTTTTAAAATCCAGTATTTTATGGTCCCTCATTCTCCTCACAGATACACACCTTATAGCCATGTAGGAAATGCAACTCTTAAAATTATGCAGAAAAATAAATGGAAAGTGAAGTTGTTTGCAACAATTCTCCTTTATAGTTAACAAACAAACCAAAAACCCATAAATAGAAGGAAAACATTGTTTGCCAGTTCTCTGGGAGAAAAGGAACCAAATCTTATGTGCCTGATTCACAACCATCTAGCATAGCCCCTATTATAAACTAGGTATACGATAAATGTGTATTAAGATAATAAATATATATGATATATACATACAGAAGGAGCTCTGGTAGCGTGGTGCCTAAGGCACTTAACCACTAACCAGAAGGCTGGAGGTTCAAACCCTCCAGCCACTCCTCGGAAGGAAGGTTGGGCAATCTACTTCTGTAGTGATACTGCCTCAGAAACCCAAGGAGGGGTCGCTATGAGTGGGTCCGACTCGATGGCATATAACAACATACATACAGATACATAAGAGGCTTGCCTCAAGAATGCTTCTCACTAAAATTTTTGCATTTCGTGCCATAAGCATAACAATATAAATCCACATGTCCTTTTCTCTGCCACTTCTGTTTTGACCCCAGCTGTACATGCAGCACTTCTTCCTCTGACTCTAACAACCCAGAGTAGGTCAGACCCAACAAGGTAAATAACACAATCTTCCAGACTGCCAAGTTGTCCCAACACTGCAGCTACCAGGGCCCCTCAGGACTTCCTCACTTCTGAACTGTTGGCTACAAATTTAGGATTTGCTTCCACTTCTTTAGGATACCAGCCATAAGCTCAGGAATCCCTGGGGACCTCATGGCTCCCTCTACTTCCCTGGGTCTGATAATTCAGTAGAAAGACTCACAGAACTCATGAAAATGCTGTACTGAAAGCTACAGTTTTATGATTACAAAAAGTACAAATGAAAAGACACATAAGGTAAGGTCCGGGAGGGTTCCCACTGTGGAACTTCCTCATCAATGAGGAAGCTCCTGGAGCTTTGTGTCTAGAGCTTTCACTGGGACCTCATTACCTATGCATGGTTGATTAAATCAGCCCACCTCACTTGAGGTCAGCTTAGATCATGAGGTGGTCTTTCAGGCCTGGCTAGCACTTACTTGAGTCACCTTATTAGCATAAATTCTTAGGTGTGATCTGTAGGCTAATTATGTTGTTTATTACACTTCTGAAACTGATTTATCTTTATCTTTTATCAGTTTGGGAAAGTCTTCCATATTATTTCTTACATTTTTGTTATTTCTCCTTCTGTAACTCTTACTAAAGTGTGCTAGATCTTCCTACTGTAGCACCCCAAAATAAACCTCACTGATATTGAGTCAGTTCTAACTCATAGTGACCCCATGGGGTTTCCAAGGCAATAAATCTTTATGAAAGTAGATTTCCCCATCTTCCTTCCACAGAGTAGCTGGTGAATTTGAACCGCCAACCTTCTGGTAAGCAGTCAAACACCTTAGGCACTGTGCCATACATCTTTAATCCTCTATACCCTTACCTTTCTAATTCTTTCATATCTGTGCTCAATTATGGATTTTTTTTTCTGATGCACTTCCAATATACTAATTCTTTAACTATGTTTGATCTAATGTTAAAAATATCCACTAAGTTATTAATTTTTGGTACTATCAGTTTTCAGTAGTAGAAGTTATACTGGGATCTTTCATAAACCAGGCATCTGATTTTGTGTGTGTGTGTGTATGTGTCTAGTTCTCTGCCCAATTTTTCAATCTTGTTTTAATCTCTTTAAATGTATCAGGCCTCCTTATTTCCAAATATGCATCCAATAACTTCAAAATCTGGAGCTCTTCTGAGTCTTCTACTGAATCTGATTTCTTCTGGTTCTGTGTCATATTTTCTTGTCTCCTTACATGCCTGGTTATCTCTGTTTATGGGCCATGTACTTTGTTATATTCCTCCAGGGATATTTTTGGGTTTTTTTTTTGCTAGATTCCTAAAGCCCTAGTAATCTGAGACTATCTTAATACAATTTCAGAGACTCATTTTTTTTTCTTAACTTCATATATGACTCTAAACCAGGCTACAATCTGTATAAAAACGTCTAACTCACCCTTGATCCTAGGTAATGTTCTTGAGGACCTATTCCAAAACACCACTAGTTTCATACAGCCACCTTAACAGGCCCTGACTATAACTTTTGTACTGAGCCCCACGACTATTAAAAAGTACTGATTAAACTTTCAGCTTTATCTTCTACTTTAGCACATGATCTCATGACATAAGCAGCTCCCAGAATGAATAGCTTGCTTCTCTTACCTCCTCATATTTCTAACTTCTTAGAGATCTTGGTTTGCTAGAACTGTAATGCCTTCACCCTAATTGTGTATGCTGGTTACAGCTTTTCTAGTTGTCCTCAGTCAAAGGGCTATTACAGATTATCAAGTCTGTTATTACTGCAGGCCATACTTTAAAAGTGTTGCTTTTTCTGATTTGACAAATAACACATTTATTCTTGAATATTGGAAAATTACAAATAAAAATTATCATAAAGCCCAGAATTATCTACTATTAACACTTTTCACAGAAAGATCCTTTTTTTGCCTGTGTGTTTATGTATGTGAATAATTTTGTAATATTGAATCAAAAAATACATGCTAGCTTGTAGCTTATTTTGTTGTTTAATACCTTTTCAAAGTTTTCTATGTTAATAAATCATCTTCTAAAATATTACTGAGAGTCATAAATGTGTTTTGTTAAAATCACATATGATTATAATAAAATTCAATTTAAAAAATTATAAATACAGAAAATGTCAACAAAACATTAACAACAGATAGGAATTATTGTAGATATTTCTCTAGACATATACAGATAAGTAGATAAAAAGAGCAATAGAAATCAATTTATAAAAATTAAACCTCTTCTCATGCTATTTTTAGAGAAATTATTCAGTATCTTATTTGAGAAGTCAAGAATAGATTTTTGAAAATAAAATATTTAACAAGAATATATATTATTATATATAACAAAATATATATGTATCTTTTAATATATGATACAACTCTGAGTTATATATAATTAGAAGATATATATAATTACAAGATTCATCTAATTTTTTTGTTTAGGAAAAATAAGATGCTGGAGTAAACTTTAATTCCATGCTTCAAAGTTAGTCTGTATTGATTGACTTGCTGCAATAATAATTGAAAAAAAAATTAAGGAAAAAATTGAACTAGCATGCCTTTCTCTTTCTAACGTATTTCTATTATGGTCAGTTACATTGTTTTTACTTATAATTTATCAATCATATTTGCATTAACGTCTGAAAGCATATTTCCATAGTTCTGTAGTGTTGATTCTCCATTTAAAAACATTTGTTACTATCAGTTTTATTAACTTAGTTTCTTAATATTGAGGATCCCTGATGGTGCAATGGCAAAGCACTTGCTGCTAACGAGAACACTGGCAGTTCATATCCTCCAGGTGCTCCGTGGGAGAAAGAGGTGGTGATCCACTTCTGTCAAGATTAACAGCCTTAGAAACTGTATGGGGCAGTTCTGCTCTGTCCTATAGGGTTGCTTGGTCATGTGATTTTATCAATTTTGTTTGTTTGTTTGTTTGTTTCCACTTCCTCATTACCACAAAGCACAGGTTGTGTTTGAGTTCTTACATAATTGAGACTGCATGTTGTAGCTTTAGATATTTAATCCTTTTTAAGATTTTCACTTTATACTTAACTGTTGATAGATATATTTAGGTCACATACTTCCCCCAAAGAATTGTGTTAATGTTTCTGTATAATTTTCTGGTTTTGAATGAAAAGTCTGAGTCTGATTGGATTTTTAACCTAGATTTCTGAAGCATTATTCCTTTACCATTGGGGTTGAATAAATATATCTTGATATCAATTTTTCTGAATCAATTTTTCCAGAAGTAAGATATCCTATTTTTAATCCACCAGGTTAATTTTTTATTCAGAGAAATATTTTCTATAACATTTTTTCTTGCTCCATTCACTGGAATTTCTATTTAAGGTTACCCTTGTTGTTATGTGCCGTCCAATTGGACCCAATCATAGCCACCCCTCCTTGGGTTTCTGAGGTGGTATCACTATGGAAGTAGATTGCCCAACTTTCCTTCTGAGGAGTGGCGGGTGGGTTTGAACTGCCAGCCTTCTGGTTAGCAGTCAAGTTAGCCTCAGGCACTATGTTACCAGAGCTCTTTGTTGTTGTTGTTATATGCCATCCAGTCGGACCCAACTCATAGCGACCCCTCCTTGGATTTCCGAGGCAGTATCACTACGGAAGTAGATTGCCCAACGAGTGGCTGGGGGTTTGAACCACCAGCCTTCCGGTTAGCAGTCAAGTGCTTTAGGCACTATGCTACCAGAGCTCCTTAGAACGAGTCATATTGTCTATCCTCCCTGTCTGTCACTTACTTACTCTCTAATTGCTATATAAATCTTGTCTTCTTCATTATAATTATGGCTAACATTTCCTTTAGGGTTGTAACTAGATTTTATGCCAGTTTATTCTGTTTCTTGCGATTTCTAATTCATTCATTAATTCTGTAATGGTATTGAGTCCTCAAATTATTTCATTATTTTTGCAAGTTTCCTTTTTTTCTCTCTCTGAAGTTCAATTAGGTTCATGATTTTATTAATTTTTTTCTATAGGGCACATTCAAAAAACTTTCCGATCAGCATTTCCTCCAGATTTCATGCTTTGGCATAATTTCTTCTTCTCTTCTTCTCCCTTCCTTCCCCTCCTCCTTCTCCTCCTTCCTGTCTCTCTCATACATTTAAATATTGGCTTTAAAAAATCTAGCTTGTGTTCAATGTTGGCAGCTTTGTTCAATTCCCCACCCCACCATAAAACCCATGACCTATCTTTCACATATTATTTGAGTCTTCCTCGCCAAACTACAATTTGAGGGCTAATTATTTCAGACCATCTGCTTTCCTATGTTAAGAGTGTGAGACGGAGGTGAGTCAGCAAGAAAGGTCTGGAACAGATGCTCTGCTTGCAAGAGCTCCAGTGTTTGCTTAAGCCCCGGGGCCCTGCTTTGCCTTCTTATAGATCCTCTACAACAGAATTGGTTCTACGCATTTGGAACTTTCCCAAGGGAAAAATCATCACAAGTATCAAATGGTTCTCCCAACTCACTGTTGGATTCTAAAAACAGCAAGCCCTGGTGAGACTAAGGCACTTGACTGCTAACCAGAAGGCTGGCAGTTCAAACCCACCAGCCACTCCTCGGAAGGAAGGTTGGGCAATTTACTTCCCTAGTGATACTGCCTCGGAAGCCCAAGGAGGGGTCGCTATGAGTCAGGGCCGGCTGGGCGGCATATAACAACAAAAACAACATGTAGACTCTCAAAGATATTTTTTATCTCTTTTCTAGGGTAGTAAGATTTTATTGGATTTGTTGGTCCACCATCTTTGCCAGAAGCACTTCTAGCTGTGTGCATGGAGTTAAGGACCTTTCAGTGTCGCACAGAACCATGAAAGAAACTTTTGTTTGTCTTTGACCATTATTGTTCAGAGTTTATGGCATAAGGGCATTCATTTGCCATGTTTAATTGCTGGTGAAGATTTTTTTTTACTAGCTTTTTAGTACTATTTGTTGGGAAAATAATGATTTTAGCCACAATCACAAAACCTCTTTAATGCTAGTCTCCTCCTAACTGGTTTTTCTACCTCTACTCTTAATCTTTCTCTTCCATCTTCCTTATAGCAGGCCGGATGATCTTTCTAAAACAATGATCAGATTAGTCCTTGCCTGCTCAAAACTCTCCACTGGCTTCCCTTTCCTTGCTAAGGCTTACAGAACACTACAGGATTTGGTCCTACTGTTTCTCCAATTCTTCTCACTTCTCTTTCTCCTTCATTTACTACACTCCCTTACACTGGCCTTTCCTCCACACAGGCCAACCCTGATGACATCTCAATGTCTTTGCATTTACTCTTCCTACTGTGTAATTCTCTATGCTGAAATTTTCCTAGGGTAGCATCTTTCTCTCTACTATTCATAAGGTTTTCCCTGGCCAATTCTTTGAGAAGTGGATGGCCTCCTCCTTCTTCCTAGTCTGTCTCAGTCTGCAAGCCAGGCTGACACCTGTGCAACAGGTTCACCCCATTGGGTTTGAAACACCAGTGGCACAGCCTTAAAACTCACAGCAACACGTCACCACAGTAGGACAAACTGACAGACAAGTATGTTTCTCTTAGCTGTTGGAAACCCCTCCAACCCCACTTACCTGGATCCCTGCAGCTAACTCCTCGATCTGTTCCAGATCGACAATGGGCCCAAGTACAGCAAGGATCATGGAGCTGGTGCAGGATCGGGCGGTGTTTTGTTCTGCTGTGCATGAGGTCACTATGAGTCGGAAATGACTCGATGGCACCCAACGGCAACAACATCTTTCTCTACATTCTTATACATTTTCAACTTTGATGTAGCTTTTCTTCAGAACATCCTTACCCAACTCAGTAAGGCTCTACCCCTAAACATTTGCTAAAATTCTCTCCTTTTATCTTTTTTATAGCACCTGCCGGTTATGGGCAACACTCTATTTCTTTATTTACTTATGAGGTTACTTACTTTATGTGAGTCAAGAACTGTGGAGTATCTGGTAACTTAATAAGTTAACCAGCCATGTTTTCATGTTGCTAGCAGAAGAGACTCCTGAGTCACAGACATAGTTCTTTATATTATGCCTAGCAATAGCATTTGCATCAGTTCTACGAATCTCTGTTTCTATAGGGTGGCTCAAAGAAGGCCAGATGACATCTGAACACAGTACATTTTGTTATAAGGGAGAAATTATGAGTTTAAGGAAGCCAAAACTTTTATACTGGACTGAAAAAGCAAACCTCTCATTTCTTCAGGATGGATACACTATAATATCTATGTGTTCCAAGGTTGTACAGTTTACATAACACAATCATGAGGTACATTTTGTTACATAACAAAATGCAGGTTCTAGTTAGTTATTTATTGTCTCTCATTTCCAAATTCACCCTTCAAAATGTGTTCTGTGATACCATAATTTCTTTAAGCATTTCTCTTTTATAATGAGCAGGATGTTAAGCTTTTTCAGTAGAGATCTACCATACTATCTAGAGCTGTATTATATCATGCTGTTACTATCTTATAACTTAATAATTCTTTATATTAATCTTCCCCTGCTAAATCTACTGTGTGTTTTCTAACTCTGGATTGGACCCAGACTAATACAATCCATTTAATCAATTCCTGAAGTAAAAATATGTTTTGTTTCTAATATTTCACTATTAAGAACACAGGAAAGAATATCCTTAACTATAAAGGATATATATGATATACATGATCTATGATCATGCCCTAGAAGAATTGCACATTTTGAGACTGATATATTTTACCAAAATGCCCTCCATTAAGAATGTAGTAAAATATACTCCTTCTAGAAAAGCATAGAATACCTATTTCATATCACCTTCTAGTAAGCACGGTTTATGAAAAGACAAAAGGGAAAATAAATACATTAAGATTGCCCAACAGCCTCCCATTGGCTTATAAAATATCTGCTAAATGTGAGGCAAACCCATTTATCACAGCTTTGTGTTGGACTCTCAGAGGATATTACTTGGAGAAATAATAGTAGTATTGAGTGGGAAATTATTTCTAGGTCCCTCCCAACTTGCAAACCTTCCACACTCCAATGCCTCTCCACTTTCACTTCCACTAGACACCAGAACCTCTTCACAACTTAATCTTCATTCATTAAAAATCTCAAAGGAACTTTGGAGGCTAATGGCTAGACAAAGTTGTGAGCTTAAAATACTGATAAGTTACCTTCTTATCACTTAACAGTTTCCTAAAGAAAGCAAGAACTTGAATTTCAGCAGATTAAGGTAGCTAAATCTTAAAGGGAGAAAGCAGTTTTACTAAAAGAGTATGAGACTACTTCTCTTCCATGGGGACATGATTAAATGCTAAGAATGAGAGACATTTGCTTTGCCACAGGAACTGAAAATCTGAAATTCCTCATTGTTAATCTGGAAGACCTGGTTTATGCAGGCTCCAGGTAATAATCAACAGACATCTCTTGAAAGGCATGGTTCAATGAATTACATTTGTACATACAGATGATCAAATCATCAGAAGTTGGTACTAATATTTAAAATTTAACAAAGGAAAAGCAATGAGTTGTAATGAATAAAGAATTGAAAGTTAATGTATACACCGCCCAGTAATCATGATAAATACTTACAGCTTCTGACCCTCAAACAGTCCAGAATCATTTCTATTTAACAGTGTTCAAAAGAGGGAAATATTTATGCTCCATGGTTCAGGACACTTGTGTCTAAACACTCGGTAATGAGTCAATCACCTGGGTTCTGGGCCTGAACTGTTTTGACCCTCAGCACCAGCTTTCAGTAGACTTCATGTCTTCTCGATACATCAAGTGTGTCCAGACATATGTGGACTCCCACAAGTCCCACCACAGTGACTTGGTAACTAGACCTAAACCTGCTCACTGATGTCCCCTCTGCTGCAAGTTTTAGCTGAACTTGATACTAAATGTTCATCTATGTGAACATTTTAAGAAAGAAACAAATCTTTAGGCTGGCTGATTTTGCCACTTGTAGACATGTAGCCTTCATTTTTTTTTAAATAGAAAAAATAGCTTCCCCACCTTCTTACCTATTAAAGGGCAGATAAGTCATTCATTTTTGAAAGCTTTTTGGTGTCCCCAAGAATAAAAGCCTGCTGAAATGCATGGGGTCATTATGCCTACATTGTGTTACTTCATAACTTTACAAATGAGATGAGAAAGCTGGTAACCTAATTCCATTCTCATTAGTCTCATGAATCTACTATAAACTGGTCAGAACCTTGGCACTGTATCACCTTCTGTACTATTAATAGACATATGAAAAGTCAAGGAAACAGAACATTCTTTTGAACTTGAACTCCTCGTTGACAGGAAATGAAAAGAGCAGGGTTTTCTTTGAGACGTCACTGCACTCAGCAACCCCAAAGCTGTGGCTGCTTCAAAGCGACTTCCCGCAGAGTGACAGACTCCCTTCTGAGGAAAAAAGATGGGAAGGAAAGTTCTCCCAGATCTCAGCATCACAGGGCCCTGTGCACAGTAGCATTTCAAATTCTCTCTCATTCTCTTTAGTGGGACAATGTCATTTTAGTGAAATGTGACTAGGTAGAAAAGTAAGGAGAAAAAGTACAGCTTTTTGTCTCCTGCTTGGCACCTCTGAAGCTCTGACATACTCCTGTCTTTACTGTGAAGCTGGAAATGTTCAGTCAAGTTTTAGGGGTCCAAAGTGTCCAGAAATCACAATCTGACAATGATACCTGAAGAACTGTGGTAAACCGAACAACATTCCCCGAAGATATCCTCATTCTAATTCCTAGAACCTTTGAATATGTTACCTTACATGGTAAAAGGAACTTTGCAAAATATGATCAAGTTAGGGCCCTAAGATTGGCAGATTATCCTGCATTACCAGGTGGTCCAAAGTGATCAAAAGTGATCAAAGTTAGAAAAGGGAGACATGACAATGGAACCAGAGATTGAAATGATTTGCTTTGAAAATAGACAAGGTCACAAGCAAAGCAACACAGGGCTGGAAAAGGCAAGGCAATGAATTCTGCCCTGAAGTTTGCAGAAGGGAACCCAGCCCTGCCAACATCTGGATTTTAAATGTCTGACCTCAGGATCTGTGAGACGATAAATGCAGCTTTTAATCCACTAAGTGTGTGGTAATTTCTTACATAAGTAAGCACATGTAAGAATCAATCTGCATTTATCAAACACTTACAATGGATTCAAGTTTGTGGCTGTTTAGTGATGTTGTTAGGGTGACACCCATCACAAATTCAAAATGCCACTAATGTTCATAAAGACAAGAAAGGGGTAGCATAGTGATTGGCAAGAGCTAAATGATGACCTGGGAAAGGGGCCCAAGCAAGCATCCTAAAAACCTAGTATCAGATCATATTTTCACTTGAAAAGTCTTTGGCCTAATCGATTACTTTTTAAAGCATTGACAATGGTATTAAAACACATTAATAAGCCATTTTCAAACTATTTCTCAAACCTCATCTCTCCTTGAACAGTACACGCCAGATGCATTCCCTAAATACACCCCAGAGCTGGGCCCACTACGATAATGACTGTTTTACCTAACAAGTATCTACTTTTCCTTCAAGAGGTCCAGGACAAACATCACCTTTTCTAAAAATCTTTTCTGACAGTCCAGATACTTGCCTGAGCTCCTGAACACTTTATTTAATTAAAACATGGCACTTTCAATGTTATCATGCAATTTCTATTATAACTTTTTTAAAAATCTGCCCACCCCTATTTCAATTATGAGTCATCAAGAAGGAGGAAAGACCTATCTTATAAATTGTTTGATCCTTAATACTTAGAGAGATATTTGGCACTGAATGAATGAATGAGAAAATGTTTAAAGTATAAGTTTTGAAATTATAGGACACACAAATGAGTTGATGTGTTCAATTTATGTGTAGACCAGTATACATTATTACTTGCTCAGAAACATCCTCAATGATGTGTGTTGCCATGTCCTTTGGAATAAAATTCCAATACCTGACCATGGCCAAGAAAGCCCTATGTAATGTTACTCCTGGCTCTTCCCTGTCTTTCCTTACACTGCTTTCAAGGCCTGCTAACAATCTTTCAGTTCCTCAAAAATTCATTTTCTTGTCTTAATTCTGCAAATGCTCCTGCCCATTATACCATCCATATTCACTAACTCCACCTTCACTTCCTATTTTAGTCACTTAGTTCCATTCTAACAGAAATATACCACAAATGGGATGGCTTTAACAAACAAGAGTTTATTCTCTTACAGTTCTGGAGGCTAGAAGTCCAAGTTCAAAGTGGCAAGCTCTAGGGGCTTGTGAAAGCCCCTCAGCCTCAGACTTCAGCTTTGCCTCTTGAAGCCAGCTCACTGAAGCCACAAGCATCTCTTCACTCAGGCAGCTACTGGCTGTTGAGGTTTACAAACCCAGGGTTGACAAGTGAAAAGGCACAGCCCTGATATTACAAAACTACACGGCAGGCCACTGATTCAAATCCATTAAAAGTCCCAAGATCGGCAAAGCATGGCAGGCTGCTGAGTAAAGACTTGGCTATACGCAGGATTCAAGTGAAAAAGCTAGAGACCTTCCTCAAAACTGCTTCTAATATACTGGAAGCAGACCACATCTCTAAAGCAGCTACTCAGCTGCTCCAGTAGAGTCCACCATGGAATTAATTGCCAGTCTCATCATGTGGAATAACTACATCCAGCTGCCCAACCACTCAACCAGCCCCAGCTAAGTTGACAACAACCTTAACTACCATACTTCCCATGTCACATTTCCCTTTGCTACCTCCTTTCCATGCAACTCACCACTTGTCAGTTTGTCATACTGTGGTGGTTTGTGTGTTGCTGGGAGGCTGAAAGCTATGCCACTGGTATTTCAAATGCCAGCATGGTCACCCATGGTGGACAGGTTTCAGTGGAGTTTCCAAACTAGACAGACTGAGAAGAAGGAAGGAGCCATCCACTTCTCAAAGAATTGGCCAGTGAAAACCCTATGAATAGTAGTCAGTGTCTGATATATTACTGGAAAACATTATAAACAGCCTGAAACACTGTCCAATATAGTGCCAGAAGATGAGTCCCTCAGGTTAGAAGGTACTCAAAAGGCAACTGGGGAAGAGTTGCCTCCTCATATCAGAGTCAAACTTAATGATGTGGATGGAGTGAAGCTTTTGGGACTTTCATTTGCAGATATGGCACAACTCAAAATGGGAACAAACAGCTGCAAATGTCCATTAATAATCGGAATGTGAAATATATGAAGTAGGAATCTACGAAAATTGGAAGTTGTCAAAAATGAAATGGAATGCATAGCAATTAATATCTTAGGCATTATTGAGCTGAAATGGACTGGTTTGGGCCATTTTGAATCAGACAAATATATTATTTACTATGTCAAGGATGGTAAACTGAAGAGGAATGGCATGGCACTCATCACCACACAGATTGTTTCAAGATCTATCCTGAAGTTCAATGCTGTCAATGATAGGATAACATCCATCATTAACATACGAGAAAGAACTGTTAATACTACTATTATTCAAATGTACGTACCAACAACCAAAGACAAGGAAATTGAAGATTTTTACCAATTTTCGCAGTCTGAAATTGACCAAACATGCAATCAAGGTGTGTCAATTATCACTGGTGAATGAAATGCAAAAATTGGAAACAAAAAAGAATCACCAGCAGTTGGAAAATATGGATTTGGTGATAGAAATGATGCTGGAGATCATATGATAGAATTTTGCAAGACCAATGACTTACTTATTCATTGCAAATACCTTTTTCAACAACATAAGCAGTGGCTATATACATGGGCTTTGCCAGATGGAATACACAGGAATCAGATCAACTACATCTGTGGA
This sequence comes from Orycteropus afer afer, assembly GCF_000298275.1. Taxonomy (NCBI): domain Eukaryota; kingdom Metazoa; phylum Chordata; class Mammalia; order Tubulidentata; family Orycteropodidae; genus Orycteropus; species Orycteropus afer. Next base: position 10,258,048 of record NW_006921650.1, on the reverse strand, counting down.
AAGAGACAATGGAAAAAAGCTCATTATCTTTAGCCTGAACAAGGTCAGGAGCTGACTGTGGACTATCTACTGTTCATATGCAAGTTCAAGTTGAAGCTGACGACAATTAAAACAAGTCCAGGAGAGCCAAAATATGACCTTGATTATATCCCTCCTAAATTTAGAGACCATCTACAGAACAGATTTGATGCAATGAACACCAATGGCCCAAAACCAGAGGAATTGTGGGAGGACATCAAGAACATCATCCATGAAGAAAGCAAAAGATTTAAAAAAAAAAACAGGAAAGGAAGACCAAAGTGGATGTTAGAAGAGATTCTGAAACTTGCTCTCGAATAGATAGAAGCTAAAGAAAATGTAAGAAATGACAAGATAAAAGAGCTGAACAGAAGATTTTAAAGAGCAGCTTGGGAAAACAAAGTCTATTATTATGAAACATGAGAAGATCTGGAGTGAGAACATCAAAAGGGAAGAACATGTTCCACATTTCTCAAGCTGAAAGAACTGAAGAAAAAAAAATTCAAGCCTCAAGTTGCTATGCTGAAAGATTCTCTGTCCAAAATATTGAATGATGTAGGAAGCATCAAGAGAAGATGGAAGGAATACACAGAGTCAGTGAACCAAAAAGAATTGGTCAATGTTCATCCATTTCAGGAAGTGGCATATGATTAAGAACCAACGGTATTGAAAGAAGTCAGCAAAGCTGCACTGAAGGAACTGGCAAAAAAACAAAGTTGCAGAAATTGATGTAATATCCATTGAGATGTTTCAACAAATGGATGCCATGCTGTAGGCACTCACTCACCTATGCCAAGAAATTTGGAAGACAGCTACCTGAGCAACTGACTGGAAGAGATCCATATTTGTACCCATTTCAAACAAGGTGATCCCACAGAATGTGGATATTATAAAAAGATATTGTTAATATCACACACAAGTAAAATCTTGCTGAAGATAATTCAAAAACAGTTGCAGCAGTATATTGACAAAGAACTTGAAGAAATCCAAGCTGGATTCAGAAAAGGACATAAAACAACAGATATCGTGGCTGATGTCAGATGGATTTGGGCCCAATGCAAAGAATACCACAAAGATGTTTACTTGTTTTTTTATTGACTATGCAAAAGCATTTGATTGTGTGAATCATAACAAATTATGGATAACATTGAGAAGAATGAGAATTCCAGAACACTTAATTGTATTCATGAGGAACCTGGACAGAGATCAAGAAGCTGTTGTTGGAACAGAACAAGGAGATATTGCATAGTTTAATCAGGAAAGGAGTATGTCAGGGTTGTACTCTTTCACCATACTTATTCAATGTGCATGATGAACAAATAATCCATGAAACTGGACTATGTGAAAAAGAGCATGGCATCAGGATTTGAGGAAGACTCATTAACAACCTGAAATATGCAGATGACACAACTTTTCTTGCTGAAAGTGAAAATGACTTGAAGCATTTATTGATGATTAATGACTACAGTTTGCAGTATGGATTACACCTCAACATAAAGAAAATGAAAATCCTCACAACTGGACCATTAAATGGCATCACAGTAAATGGAGAAAAGACTGAAGCTGTCAAAGATTTCATATTCCTTGGTTCTGCAATCAACACCAATGGAAGCAGCAGTCAAGAAATCAGATGATATACTGCCCTGGGCAAATCTGCTGCAAAAGACCTCTTTAAAGTGCTGAAGAGCAAAGATGTCTCTTTGAAGAGTAAGGTGTGCCTAACTCAAGCCTTGATGTTTTCAATCACCTCATATGCATGTGAAAGCTGGACAAGGAGCAGGGAGGACCAAACAAGAGTTGATGCTTTTGAGTTGTGGTGCTGGTGAATACTCAAAGTACCATGGACTGCCAAAAGAACTAACAAATTTGTCCTGGAAGAAGTAAAACCAGAATCCCCCTTGCAAGTGACAATGGCTAGACTTCGTCTCACCTACTTTGGTCATGTTGTCAGAAAGTTTCATTCTCTGGAGAAGGATATCATGCTTGGTGAAGTAGAGGGTCAACAAAAAAGAGGAATGCCCTCAATGAGATGGACTGAAATGGTAGCTGCAACAATGGGCCCAGGTATAGCAAGGATTGTGAGCCTGGTACAGAATTGGGAGTGTTTTGCTCTTTTGTACATAGGGTGTCTATGAGTTGGAACCAACTTGAAATCACCTAACAACAATATACTTCATCCGCCAGGGCTCACATCAAATACCAACTCCCCATAAAGGCCTCCTGTGACCACGAATAGTAGGTTCCTCTTATTATACTACTTATGGTTCATGTTTTCTTTCCTACATATCCAACTTGTAATTATAAATGTATTTGTTTATTTGCTAAATTTAGTTCTCCAACTGGAATAAAGTTCTACAAAGACAGATATATCCCTTTTCTTCCTTACTATTGTATCCTCACGGCTTTCACAGACTGAACACAAAGTCAGTGCTCAAACAGCATTTGTTGAGTCCTGATGAAATTAAAGATGAAGGAACACTCCTATAAGTTAATGACCAAAGTGTCCTAACCATACATGAACACTCTCCCATATTTTTTGTCACAAAGAGTATTAGTTTAGTGAAGACATAATGATGAATGCAAATCTGTTACTTTGTCTATAATAAATGTACAGATCGGTCCATTTTAATGTTTAAAGTTGTAACAACACTAGCTACATATGATAAGTAGGTAATGGCATAGACAGGAACTGCAGCTAAAGAAGAGCAGATATGTGCATAAGGTCCACATAAACCAAAGTTTTTATTTAAGAAAGTAGTTTGAAGCACATCTGACACTAAAGTACTCATTTACGCTAACAGTAAATATTATTTCTGATTTTCAAAAAGTACCTTTTGGCCAAAAATATCTAGAGTCAATCTTGTTGTTTTCTATTACATTTCTACTTCGCACCTTAATGGATTTTGAAAAATGTTTTCAGTGGGTAATAGAATTTGCACAGATTTCTTCATTCCCAATTTTTTTGTTTTATTCTGTGTTGTTTCCTATTACAGAGAAGTGACACACGCTCCTGTGCAACATGTTAAAGACTGCACTGGATTCTGCCGTCCAGAGAGCAAGGGCCTGTCAAAGGCAGTCACCAGGGAAAGCACCCTACTTTTATTAGACAGAAAAAATTACTGGAGAATGATTTTAGCCAGTGATGGTTGTTAACTAAAAGCACCTTCAGGCCTTAAAAGAATTAATTAATCTCATCTGTAGTTTTCCGGGAATAAGAGACCAAGAAGCATTTACAGGGCAATGATAGTAACTATCAAAACCCTTTATGCTTGTTTTTTGTAGCTTTTTTTTTCCCCAAAAAGTACATATATTCTAACTGGAAGCTCAGAAGCATCCTAAAAGTTTTGTTTATTTTCCTCCACTTCCCCTTAGCACTATAAACACCTTTACCATACTGTATGATACCAAATACATGTTTGTTTTCCACAACAACAAGGATTCTAGTTACTTCATGTTAGCATCCCAACCACCTGTAATGCCTGTCTCAGAAAAGGTCACCAATAATATTTGCTTAATTTGAGCATACTGGAGTAGAGATTACGGATATTAACTATCTTTTACAAATTAGAACCCTTTAATCTTCTTACAAGGTTGCAGAATTGATGAGTAGTGAAATCAGGACTAGAGGTTATCTAACCCCCCAAAAAAACACATGAGGAAACCTCTATCCACTACATAGCATCTCTGAATGTTTGTGATATGAATTCATATTTACATATCTTTAAGAATTAAAAGTTATTAGCAAAACTAATCAACTAAATTGCTTTAATTCAAAATAAAACATGTATATAAAGTATCTATTTTTGATTTGAACATAGTAGATTTTGAATTAGTAGTGCTGTTTAATCATAGGCTGCTGCTGCTGTTGTTGGCTGCCATCAAGTCAGCCCCTAATTCATTGGTGACCCGATTACCAGAGGATACTATTATTATGATTTGTAAGTTTTTCATTGGCTAATTGTCAAAAGTAGATCACTAGGACTTTCTCCCAATCAAGGACAATCTCCCAAAAGGTTAAAGCACTTTTTATTAATGATATTGTAGGAGAGTCTCAAGTATCAGAAGGATGGTTACAATATAAATTTTCAACTTCTTTTCAACACTGAAAGTCCATGGCTCCAGTCTTCAGAGTTGTATTATAATAATAAAACAAACAGGATCCATTTATATCTTATCTAATATTATTTACTATCAACTAAAAATTAATTAGTGAAATAAATAAATAAATAAATCAGAATCCAGACAACTGGATTCTAATTCTTGTACTGTGTGAACTGGAGGAAGTAATGAGAGCACAGTGAAAAGGTTGATGGCGTAGGATCAGGAGTTACTCCACTAGGAATTGTGTCCTTATTTACTTTTGTGTCCTAGGAAAGTAATTTAACCTCTTTAAGATTCAAGTGCCATATCTGTAAATTGGAGGTAATACCACCCATGGAGTTGCTTGCAAGAGTGTTTTAGAAAATAATGCCTAACATGCTCAGCAGAGTGTCTAGCCTGGCATATAGTAAATTCTCAATAAATCATTCATCTTTCCCACTGTGGCTCCTCAGGCATAAAATAAAAAAGCTGTTCTATATCAGAAATATCAAATAAGATGGTATCATGGAAAGGAAAAGTAAGGAAACAATTACATTTACAATAGTATTTTTTTTAAATAAACAAAACTTCCTGCCATCAAGTCAATCTGACTCATAGAGACCCCTCCTTGGGTTTCTGAGACAGTATCTCTATGGCAGAAGATTGCCCAATCATCCTTCCAAGGAGTGGCTGGTCAATTTGAGTCACCAGCCTTCTGGTTAGCAGTCAGATGCCTTAGGCACTATGCCTCCAGAGCTTCCAAAATAGTCTATAAGAGAATAAAATACCTAGTAACGCACATAACAAGAGATGGGAAGGATTTATATGAACATTATAAAACATTGCTGAAACAGAGTGAAGAAGATTTAAGTAAGTGGAAAGATATTTTATGTTCTTCAGTTAGAAAATTTGATATTGTTAAGATGTCAATAGCATCCAAATTGATCTACAGACTCAACTAAAGCCCAAACTCCCAACATCCTTCTTTACAAAAATGGAAAAAGAAATCCTCAACTTTGTATGGAATAGCAAGAGGCTCCAAGTAGCTAAAGCAATGTTGGAAGAAGAAGAAAGTGGAAGGACTCAGAATTCCTGATTGTAAAACTTAATATACAGCTACAGTAATCAAAATGGCCTTTTATAACAATAGACACATAGACCAATGGAATAGAATTGAGAGTCAAGTAATACACTCACATCTCTGGTCACCCTATTTTTTTTCTTTTTTTTTTTTTTTTTGTGATTTGGGTGAAGATTTACAGAGCAAATTCATTCTCCATACAGCAGTTCACATATAATTTGTCTCATGTCATTGACCACAGTTTACCACAATGCA
>NW_006921650.1:10245169-10252064 GCF_000298275.1 Orycteropus afer afer | reverse complement strand
GGAGGTGGAACAATGTTTTGTATAGTATGTTATGCCAATTGAGCTTGATGTCCCCTGTGACCATGGTCCCAAGCCCTCAGGATCAACTACTCGGTTGCTCTGGGTAGCTGGCTGTGACCAAGCAGTGACCATAACCTAGCCCCTTGTCAGCTGTACTATACACCTGGTGGTCACCCTTTTTTTGACAAGGGCTCTAAGTCCATTTGAAAGAGAATGAAGTTGCTTCAAAAAACTGGATTATCACATGTGGAAAAATGAAACAGGATCCATGCCTCACACAATACAAAAAAATAAATTCAAAATAGATTAAGGATCTAAATATGCAAATTAAAACCATTAAATTCTTAGAGTAAAATGTAAGGACAACACTATCAGCCCTAGCTATTAACAACGGATTATTTAATATAATAGTAAAAGCACGGGCAACCAAAGACAAAATAAATAAACCAGACACCATAAAAATTAAAAAATTTTGTTCATCCAAAGTCTCTACCAAAAAAGTGAAAAGCCACCAACAAGCAGAATGTCTTCAGAAACCATATTTATCCAATAACAATCTAGTCAGATAAGTATATATACAACTTCAACAACAGCAAGGAAAACAATTCAGTCACAAAAATGGGCAAAGGACATTCAAATGGCCACCAAACACATGAAAAGATGCTCAACATCATTAGGCATCCAAGACATGCAAACGAAAACCACAGTAAAATACCATTTCACTTCTGTTAGAATGGCTAAGATTAAAAAACATAAGAAATTAGAATAAAAATGTCGGTGAGACTGTGAGGAAATGAGATTGCTTATCCACTAATGGGGGAAGTGCAAAATGGTACAGCCATTCTGGAAGACAGTATGACAGTTTCTCAAAAATGAAAAATTGAACTACTATATGACCCAACAATTCCACTCCTAGGTATATAACCAAAAAACTTTAAAGCAGAGACTCAAAAAGAGACTTGTACATGAACATTCATTGCAACACTATTCACCAAAAGGTAGAAACAACTTAAATGTCCATCAATAGACGAGTGGATAAACAAAATGTGATATATACATACAATGGAATACTACTCAGTCAGTAGGCAAAATGAAGTCATGAATCATGTTACATTATGGATGGAGCTTAAAGACATTAAATTGACCACAATAAGTCAACCACCAAAGAACAAATACTGTATGGATGTTCTGGTTACCTAGTGCCACTCTGACAAGAATATACCTCAAATGGGATGGCTTAAACAAACAGGAGTTTATTCTCTTACAGTTTGGAGGCTTTAAGTCCAAGTTCAAAGTGCCAGGCTCTAGGAGCTGGGTGAAAGCCCCTCAACCTTGGGGTTCAACTCTGCCTCCAGCTCCCAGCCCACTGAAGCTGGAGACTTTTCTTCACTCAGACAGATGCTGGCTGCTAAGGCTGACAAGCCCAAGATTAAGAAATAAAAAGGCACAGTCCTGATGTTACCGACTACACAGCAGGCCATTAACTCAAGTCCATTGAAAGTCCCAAGGTTGGCAGAGCATGGCAAGCTACTGAGCAATGACTTGGCTATGTGCAGGGTTCAAGCATGCCATAAGCTAGAGACCAATCCCAAAGCTATTTCTTATATACAGGAAGCAGATCACATATCCAAAGCAGCTACTCAGCTGCTCCAATAGATTCCACCATGGAGTTAATTACCAATCTCACCATAGGGAATAACTACATTCAGCTGCCCATCCACTCAACCAGGCCCAGCCAAGTTAACACATGAAATTAACCACTCCAATTCTATCCCTTGTCAACATGGCACCTGTACAGATCTTCAATGGGTGGTATTTGTACAGATCTCCACTGGGTGAGTTCAATCCCCTAGTTCCTCACTCCCTTGGCCTGACAGACCCCATTCCTCTCCTCTTGGGCATGGCAGCCTTGCCCCCTCACTCTTGGGCAGTGGCTTAACTCACTAGCTCACATGAACAAGCAGCCCCACACTCCAGAACCAAGTTGGTGAAGGTCTGGCTCTTTGAACCTAGGGGGCTGTTGTAGTTCTACCCCCAAAGGCCATGGTATTACCCTTGAGGCTGAGGCAACCCTGCTTCCCATTTCCTTGGTCTCTCTGCTACTGCCAGTTAATGCCCGAAGGCAACCCACTCCACCAGGAAGCCCCCTAGCCAATGGCACCCGGCTTTCTCCTCCATGGGCTGGTAAGCCTGTTGCTGTTTAATGCCTGTCTCTGGGCTCTGCTCCTGCCATCTCTCATGCCAGTCTCTTGGCTGTGCTGCTGCCGTCCTTTTATGCCACATGCTGGGTTCTTCTCTGCCAGGGTCTCAAGTCAAGGATACACTCGACTTGTTTCCACATTTTAGGTATCTGTCAGAGCAGCACCCTACTCTCTCGGTACCATATTCTGTTGTGGTTAAGTGAAGAAGAGTGTGTTAGGCTGGGTTCTTTAGAGAAGCAAAACCAGTAAAACTTAGAGAGAGAGAGAGAGAGAAATTTATCTTAGGAAAATGGCTCACACACTTATAGAAGCTGGCAAGTCCCAAGTTCTTGGATCAAACGTCAAGCTGGAGGTATTTTCCAACTCACACAGCTGCAGGGGGTGACACACTCAAGGTTGGCAGGCAGTATACCAGTTGTTGTCTCCAACGAATGATGATCTCCAGGCTGAATGGTAGAATGTTCACTCACCAACAGTTGGCAGCACAACAGGATCTGGATCCACAGAAGAGTGTCTTTTTTCCCAGGATGTCCATAAATATATTGGAAGCAGGCCACACCCCTAGGGAAACTCCCTTTTAATGGATTGGCTGTTCAAAACATGTACATCTGGTCCCATCATGGGACTAACCCACATCACAATTGTTTAAACCACACAGAATTGTTGTCCAGCCAAGTTGAAACACAAACTCAACCACCACATCTCACTTACGTAAACAGAGAAGAAAAGGCAGATGTATAGAGATCAAAGTTTATTAGTGGTTACCAGAGGTGGGAGGAAGAGGAAGAGAAGTTTCAGCAGAGATGGCAAAATTGCATTAAGGATGGGGTTGAACAGCTGATTGTTGTAATTGCTGCCAATAAATTATACACTTGTAAAAAGTATAACTGGCAAAAGTATGATACATATATTTACAACTATTACAAAAAAAAATGAAAAAGTAGCTATTGTAGCTACTTATGTACATCCTAAACCCTCATGGGAGTTGATTCTTTACTTTGGAGCTTTAGGGTCATGGTTTCATAGGACATAGCCGTTAATTAGCCCAATAAGATGTTTAGTGCTACTGTTCTACCTCCTAGTTCTTTGTGTAGTCCTTGGGGTCTTAAAAGCTTTCAAGAAGCCATCTAATTCACAAAATTGGTATGTATTTGCCTGGAGCAACAGAGGAGAGTCAAGAATAGGAAGATGAAATGGAATGTGTGGCCAACAGCCCCCATTAACAACTGCCTCTTCTGCCATGAGAACAGAAGTGGTGCCCAGCCACCACTGCTAAACATTTTCTTAAAGATTTTATAAAAGAATCCTAAGTAAAAATTGAAAAATAGAGAACAGAACAGAATTTCAAATTTTCACAGAATCCAGATTTTCCAGAGTCAAGGGGGCTGTATGATCCCCTAAAACTGTTGCATTGATAAATCTTCAAAATTTAAGCCAGAAAATATCTCCTGAAGTCTTTTTAAAACCAAACAACAGGTTATCTTACCTAATAGAAAATGTCTGCCTTGAGCCTTATGCTTTTTTGAAGAGCTGTCTATCTATATGAGATCAAAGTGACAACAGCAACATGAAAGAGTCAATAGGAACCTAAAAGGAAGATGATTTTATGTTAATAGGAAAGGAATAAGTCAGAAAAGGAGAGTGAGAATGATTGCACAACTCAAAGAATGTAATCAGGGTCACTGAAGTTTACATGTACAAATAGTTGAATTGATGTATATATTGCCATGCATATTCTCAAGAGGAACAATTTTTTTAAAAAATGCTAGTATTGTGGACTGAATTTGTATTGCAAAAATATATAATGAAGCCCTTACCCCTGTACCTGTGGAAATAATCCTACTTGGAAATAAGGTTTTCTTTGCTATGGTAATTAAGTCATATCCAAGGATGGTGGATTCTAAACCTAATACCTTCTCTAAAAAACTTTTTATTGGGATTTGGGTGAAAGTTTACAGAGCAAATTGGTTTTCCAATCAACAGTTCATACACATTTTGTTTTGTGATACTGGCTATGATTCTTGAAACGTAACAGCATGCTCCCCAACTCCTCCGTGTTTACCATTTCCATTGTCCTTCTTGCCTATCACTTCCTGCCTTCGAGCTTTGCCCCAAAGCAAATCCTGCTCTTTTGATTCCATATGGTTGATTATTCTTAGGAATATATTCCTCCGTGGTGTTACTGTTCATTCACCTTACAAGCCCATCTCTCGTGTGGCTGAACGTTGAGCAAAGGGAATGAGTTCACTTCCAGGCCTGAAGGGTACCTAAGGTCCACAGCCTTAAGACTAAACCCAACATCTTTTGAGTTATAAAAAAACATAAGACACAGATACATACACAATGGGAAGACACATGCCAATGAACATCAAGGAATACCAAGGATTTACAGCAGCCACCAGAAACTAGGGGAGAGGCTCTTAGATGGAATTAACTTGGCCAGGACTCTAATTTGGATTCTAAGTTTCCAAACCTGTGAGAAAATAAATTTCTGTTCTTTAAATCCACCTACTAGTGGTATTTTTGTTATGGCAGACCTAGAAAACTAAGACAGATGGCAAGTGGACTACCACTCCCCTACTGGGATCACACATTTACAATACCAGCACAGAATCCTGAGAAGCCAACCTTGTTTTCAGGATCCATCTCAACAAAACACCCAAAATAACCACAAGCAGTTGATCAGACTTATTGGAGGAATCAAACTCTGCTTTTGCTACCTACACTTGACACCACTTAGAAAACTTGTGATTCTTTAGAACAAGGTAGCAACTATACTAAATGAAACAGTGTTATAGCAGTGTAGTTAAGATGTTGTCATTTGCCGTTAAGAAATTTTCATTGAAAAGATAGCAAACATTCATACACACACACGTACACATGCACACACACTATGTTCTAATGAATTAAGTTCTATCCATTTTCATGCTGAATAAAAGATTCGCTTTGCCCTGGCTTACTACTGTCTTCTCCCTAACGTAGGCTGATGCTGGAATGAGGAATAAAAACTGTAAGCTTATTGCAGTAATCATGTTATATGTACAAGTATCTTCTTTTCATGAAGGGATAGGGGAATGTGTGAATTTTGTGTGCTAACCATAAAGCCTGAAAATTGAATAAATCATATATTTTAAGTATATATAATATACATATTATGTGAGATATATATATATATATATATATATATATATATATATACACACCTGCATTTTTGATTGAGTCTGACTTGACCATGTTGTTTTAGCAGATTTAGAATGCATTAAAAAAGTAAATTAATTTTAATTTAACATAATACCCATACCATCCATATTATCTCACCTTTATTTCTCGAGTTAGAGGCATATATTAAACTCTATGCACAAACTGAAAAAAGGATTAAAAGCTTTTTACTTGGGGTGAATTTGTTGACAATTCATAAACATTTAACATTTTTAAATCAAAGAGCAAATATATCTATTGACTGGAAAAATAGAGACAGACCAGAAAATCTTTTTTTTTCAATTCTTCTTACTGAAACTCATTTGCACCTTATGTCCTGATGGTTGGAGTCCAGCATCTTTTCCTTCTACATGACAGTCAATCACCTGACAACTGAATTCAGGGATCAATAAATTCTGGGGTTTAACACAGAGTGTCCAGATAGATTATCAAAATCCATTTTGTTATAATTATTTGAGGTTTTACAGTTGAAGATTACTATCCATTTTTTTGAATGGAGATTTATAAATAACTAAATTATCTTTCAGCTCTTGCTTAGTATAGTATAAAAATGTCTTGAAGAATGGGATATTATTGGCAACATCTAAAAACAAGCTACAACTTGATTGGCAATTGGTTCAACTGCCCAAATTTTATATCCAACATCTAAAGCAACACTTTAACACATTTGATAACATGTTAAGAAATTAAATCAAATCTTAAGAAATATGAATATCTCTTAGGTAAAACCATTATAAGAGCTTACTATAAAATAATAGGGAGCTCTGGTGGCATAGTGCCTAAGGCATTTGACTGCTATCCAGAAAGCTGGCAGTTCAAACACATCAGCCACTCCTCAGAAGGAAGACTGGGCAATCTACTTCTGGAGAAATACCGTCTCAGAAACCCCATAGGGTCACTATGACTTGAATTGACTCAACAGCAGTGAGTATACACACACATGCACATGCACACACATATATACATATATACACATACATACACACACACACACACACATATATAATTCATATGGATTTATATTTGCCTAAAGTATAAGGAGAGGTATACAACAGATAGAAGTCTGAAATGGATTTGTGTAATTCATTACATTTAATGATTTGTTTTTGAATTATATATTTAAGTTGTTAAATATATCAAGAATTTAATTATTAAGAAATAGGAAGTGCAGGAAAAAAAATTCAAAAAACAAATACTTCTCCAGAGACACAAAATGAAAACTCTTTATCTTTCTCTAAAATTGAAACGCAATCCCTGAAGAATTTTGCCAATCAATCAGTTTACAATTGGATGAAAGTTACTTATTCACACATAGTTAGTTAAACAGGATGTAATAAAATATTAAAACTTTCTATAATATATAATGTATTGAAGAATTATTATTTAAATATGTTGTTGTTGTTGTTGTTATGTGCCGTGGAGTCAAACCCAACTCATAGCGACCCCTCCTTGGGTTTCCGAGGCAGTATCACTAC
>NW_006921650.1:10213419-10245069 GCF_000298275.1 Orycteropus afer afer | reverse complement strand
TTGTTGTTGTTGTTGTTATGTGCCGTGGAGTCAAACCCAACTCATAGCGACCCCTCCTTGGGTTTCCGAGGCAGTATCACTACAGAAGTAGGATTGCACAACCTAAATATAGGAGATATTAATGTCACCTAAAATGTAGTTTTATTTATGATTGAACCATATGACACTGCAATTTTTGTCCATGTTTTAATCTATAGAAATGACAATTTTTTATTGTTCAATCTACTATTTTTCTACAAAGAATACTTATAAATATAAACCTCAAGTTGAAATTATGTTAATTGGACATTAGCTGCTCAAATGATCTAGTTCTCACAGGGGTATCATATCAGAATGGATATTTAAAGTGAAAGACTATCTTCTATGTTTTCAGAAAGTGATTGAACAGGTGAACTAAATTAACCTGGAAGAATGACTGATCTAGAGTTGGGGCTATAATATTTTGAAATAGATTAAGTATAATTAAGATTAAGTATAATTCCAAAATGGAATTTTAAACAAAAAATTTAACATTACATATGTGAAATATAAACACCATACTCAACCGTCCCCAAAATGTCCCAATCCTCCAATTACTGATTCATTCATTTTCATTATATCCTAACATGTAGTATTTTGTGACTGTTTTTATTTTTAGTACATTTATCATTTTTATTGTTAAGAATAAATCAACTCAACAATTCCTACATGTACAACTCAGTGACACTTACTCCATTACATGGGTGGTGCAGCCATTTCTCTTTTCTATCTCTATTTGTTCCTTCTCCATTAACATAAATTTACTGCCCTCTTACATTTCTGTATTATCTTTTGAGCTGCTGTGTCACTGTGATCTCATATAGACAGATCTTAAAAGATCACAATGTCCAAGGCAGACATTCTAATTTTTGTGTTCTTTTTGTTTTTGTTTCAAGAAGCCTTCAGGGGATATTTTTCATTTAAGGTTTGAAGGTTATTTCAGGGCAATAGTTTCAGAAGTTCATTCAGGATCCATGGCTCAAGAAAGTGTAGAGTCACTGAGAATTAGAAATGAAATTCTCTTCTGCATTTTCCTCCTTTTGATCAGCATTCTTCTATCCACAACATTTAGTAATGGTAGCCAGGCACCATATCCAGTTTTTTTGGTTTTATGGCAAAGAAGGGGGTTGTTCATGGAGATAGTCAGCCATTCATTCCATTTCTTCCTCTTATTCCTGATTCTCCTTCTTCTTCTGTTGCTCCAGGCAAATAGAGGCCAGTTTCAAAATTTGGATGGCCAATTGAAGCTTTTAACAGAAAAGGCACTACACAATGAATGAGGAGGTAGAACAGAATAGTAAACACATTATTAGGCCAATTACCTGGGATATCTCAAGAAACCATGACACAAACCTCCAAACTAAAACTAAATCCCATCAGGTGTTTGGTTGTCCATAAGCAGCCTCAGCCACTGCTCTTTTTTTTTGTTTTCTTGGTGGTGGTTGTAAATATATGGATCACACAACTTTTGCCTATTCAATTTTTACAGGTATACAACTTATTGACATCAATTGCCTTAATCGGCCATGCAGTATTTTTTTTTTTTTTGCTGGTGTTAGGTACCACAGAGTCAACTTCAACCCATGGTAACCCTAAGTACAACAGAATGAAACACTGCACCATCCTCACAATAATTGTCATACTTGAGCCTAGTGGGGGCAGGCACTGTGTGTCAATCCATGTTATTGAGTGTCTTCCCCTTTTTTGCTGAACCTCTATTTTATCCAGCATATCCTTCTCTAGGGACTGGTCCTTCTAACAACATGACAAAAGTATGAGAGACCAAGTCTGACCTTTCTCACTACAAAGTAACATTCTGGCTGTACTTTCTCTAAGACAGATCTATTTGTTCTTCTAGCAGTTCATGGTACTTTCAGTATTCTTTGATAACACCACAATTCAAATGCATCAATTTATGTGAGGCTATGGAAAACACCATGGGTTGGGTCAGGCATATTTTAGTCTTCAAAGTGTCATCTTTGCCCTTAAACATTTTAAAGAGGTCTTTTGCACCAGATTTGCCCAATGTCATATATTGTTTGATTTCTTGACTGCCACTTACAGTTGATTGTGGATCCAAGTAAAATGAAACAGTGACAACATCAATCTTTCTTCCACTTTATCATGATGTTGCTTATTGGTCCAGTTGTGAGGATTTTCATTTTCCTTATGCTGAAGTGTAATCCATATTGAAGGTGTAGTCATGGATCTTCATCAGGAAGTGCTTTCAGTCTTCTTCACTTTCAGCAAGCAAGGTATGGAATCTGCCTATCACAGGTAATCATCAAGTTATCCTTTGATAATGATGCTGTGTTCTTCATACACTCCAGCTTCTTGGATTATTGGCTCAGCAGAGATAGAATAAATATGGTGAAAGAATACCACCTGACACACACCTTTCCTGATTTTAAACCATGCAGTATCCCAGTCCTGTTGTTCTGTTTGAATGATTGTCTTTTGTTCTATGTAAAGGATCTGCATGAGCACAAATAAGTGGTCTGGAATTCCCATTCTTCACAATGTTATCATAATTTGTTATGGTCCACACAGTCTAATGGCTTTGCATAGTCAATAAAACAGAAGCAAACATCTGTCTGGTATTCTTTGCTTTCAGTCAAGATCCATCTGACGTTAGCAATGATATCCCTCATACCACACCCTCTTCTGGATCCTGCTTGAATTTCTGACAGTTCCCTATCACTGTAATGTTTCAACTGTTTGTTTGTTTTTATTTTAATTATCTTTAGCAAAAGTTTACTTGCATATGATATTAATGATATTGTTTGATAATTTCCAGATTCTGTTGCATCACTTTTCTTTGGAATGGGCACAAATACAGATCTTTCCCAATCAGTTGACCTGGTAGCCATCTTCCAAATTTCTTGGAATAAATGAGTGAGCACCACCACTGCTACATCCATTTGTTGAAACATCCAAATAGGTATTCTATCAATTCCTGGGACTTTTTTTTTTTTTTTTTTGTAATCCCTTCAGTGCAGTTTGGATTTCTTCCTTCAGTAGCACTGGTTCTTGATCATATGCTACCTCCTGAAATGGTTGAATGTCAACCCAACTATTTTTGGTACAGTGACTCTGTATATTCCTGCTATCTTCTTTTGATGCTTCCTGCATCATTCATTATTTTGCCCTTCAATACTGCAATTCAAGGCTTGAGGTTTTTCTTCAGTTCTTTCACAGCTTGAGGGATACTGAGTATGTTCTTCCCTTTTGGTTTCTAATTCTAGGTCTTTGCACATTTCATAATCCTACTTTATTTTGTCCTCTCGAGCTGCCTTTTGAAATCTTCCATTTGGCTCTTTTACTTCAGTATTGCTTCTATTCACTTTAGCAACACTTCATTCAAGAGCAAGTTTCTGAGTCTCTTATGACATCCATTTTTGACTTTTCTTCCTTTCCTGTCTTTTTAATTGCCTTTTGCTTTCCTCATGGAGGATGTCCTTGATGTCATCCCACAACTTATCTCATTTTTAGTCACTGGTGTTTAATGTATCAAATCTACTCTTCAGTTGGCCTCTAAATTTCAGATGGGATATAATCAAGGTTATATTTTTGCTCACATGGACTTTTTCTTAAACTTCAACTTAAACTTGCATTTGAGCAATTGATGGTCTGTTCCATAGTCTGCCCTGCCTTGTTCTGACTGATGATACTGAGTTTCTCCATCAGCTCTTGCCACAGATGTAGTTGATCTGATAACTGTGTACCCCATCTGGTGAGGTCCACATATATAGTCACCACATAAGTTATTTTAAAATGTATTTGAAATGAAAAAAGAAAATGAAAACCAGTTACTACTACTAATATTCAAATTTATGCACCAATCACTAAAGCCTAAGATGAATGAATTGAAGATTCTTACCAATTTTGGTAGTCTGAAATTAACCAAACTTATAATCAAGGTGTATTGATAATTACTGATGATAGGAACGTGAAAGTTGGGAAAAGCAGCAGCATTAGTAAAAGGAAAATATGGCCTTGGTGATAGAAATGGTGTCAGAGATCACATTATAGAATTTTGCACTGTCAATGACATACTCATTGGCAAAAAACCAAACTGACTGCCGTCAAGTTCGATCTGACTCACAGCAACCCCTCCTGGGTTTCCGAGGCGGTATCACTACGGAAGTAGATTGAAGGATAACCTAGGGCCATAGTCTTGGGGATTCCACCAGTCTCTATTCCACCAGTAATCCCAGTGATTTTATTTTATATTTTTTAATTTTGTTCCACATTTTTTATACCTGTTTGTTGCAGCATTGTCACAATAGCCAGATAGAAATAACATACATATCCATGAAGAGATGAATGGATTTATTAAAAAAAAAAATGTGGTGGTACATACATACAGTGGAATACTACTTAGTCAAAAAAGTTTTTTTTTAAAAAAAAAGTTAAACAACAACAACAACAAAAAAAAAAAATGTATTTGCAATGAATATGGGAGCTCTGGTGGCTTAGTGCCTAAGGAATTTGAATGCTAAACAGAAACCTGGTTAGCAGTCACTCTTCAGAAGGATGGTTGGGCAATCTACTGCCTCAGAAACCCAAGGAGGGGTCGCTATGAGTCAGATCCGACTCAACGACAGTGAGTTTGAATTTTGGTTTAGAGTGGGAGTAAGATGGTATCTCACCATGATTTTGATTTGTAGCTCTCTCTGATGACTAATTATGTTGACCATCTTTCGTAGTCTTTGGTGAAACTTCTATTTAAGGCCTTGGTCTATTTTGTTATTAGGTAATTTTTCTACTTCTTATTGTCAAATTTTTATATATATTTTGATTATTAAATTCTTACCATATACTCTATTTTTACTCGAGTAATGCAACCACATAAACAATGCATCCACACATTTAACACACAGCACATGCACTTAGGAAGAGTGAAGATGAGAGAAGGGGGTTGCATGTGAGGCCAGAATGTGAATAACACACACATTATTTGCATTGAAATATGGTATATGGATTTTGTAGATATTCACTTTTTTGGTAAGCACTTTTGATGAACAAAAGTTTTTTAGTTTTCTTGATGTTTCATTTATTTATTCTATTATTATTAAATTTTGTCTTTTACTATCTGTGCTTTTGCTATTTTATTAGATAATCTATTGTTAAAGTCTGGCCTGATAGCCTTGCCCCTGCATTTTCTTCTAAAAATTTTATGATTAAAGTTTGCACATTTAAATCCTTAATCCATTTTGAATTTGCTCTTATGCATGGTGTGAATAATATGTAGTATTTACATAAGGGATACTGTTGTTGTTGTGATGTGCCATGGAGTCGGACCTGACTCATAGCAACCCCTCCTTGGGTCCCCGAGGTGGTATCTCTATGGAAGTAGATTGCCCAACCTTCCTTCCTTCAGAGGAGTGGCTGGTGGGTTTGAACTGCCAACCTTCTGGTTAGCAGTCAAGTACCTTAGGCACTATGCTACCAGAGCTCCCATAAGGCATACTAGAAACCATTTTTAATCAAGCAATGTTATATATGTCCTTTAACAGACATAGTTTTGTTTTCTCGCTAAAATGTTTTCTTAAAGAAAGTGGTTTTAAATAAAAGAGATGATCAAATCTACAAAAGAGAAACTTTTTTCAATGTGTGTTCCAAAGATCTAGGCAATAATAAATTGGACTTTTTCTTATTATAATCCATCATGCTGCT
This sequence comes from Orycteropus afer afer, assembly GCF_000298275.1. NCBI lineage: Eukaryota > Metazoa > Chordata > Mammalia > Tubulidentata > Orycteropodidae > Orycteropus > Orycteropus afer. The sequence continues at coordinate 10,239,372 of NW_006921650.1, read as the reverse complement.
TCTACACATGATTCCTTTTCTAACGAACCGGATAAGATAAACTATTAAATCTCAACAAGTGAAAAAAGAAGCATGCACAATGGGAGCATGTGCAGGAGTTCTGGACTGGAGGTCAGAGCCAAGCATCATTATATTGTAATTGATGTGGTTCCCTCCTCCCAAGGTCAAAGAAGAACATTTCACCTGGGGAACTACTTGGGATAAAGAGCAAATGAAATCTTACAGAGAGTGTTTAATAGGAGTAGTGATAAGAAGTAATAACACTCTGAAGTCACAGCCTCAGGGAAACAGTTGACAAGAGTAATTTACCTAACACTTTGGAACCTCTGGAGTCTCTATCTACTAATTATCTCTCTGCTCTACCATACCTTCATTATCCACCTCCTCTCCATTCATCCTCTTTAATTCTGGGAGTGTGTTTCTACTCATTGTTCCCTGACTTCTTAATTTGTCTGAGTCTGTCACCTATAATTTGTTCCACCTCACACACATTAATGCCAAATTTATATTTTCTCTCCTTCTCTTTCTTCTTGACTGTTTCTATAAAACCCTCTCCATAAGAATTATATGGTAAAACTCAAAGAAAATATTAAATCTTTTACTTTTAGAACACTTCATTTTTTTCATTATAAAGTTTAAGTGAATAAAACATCACCTCTGATTTCCTTTGAAAATTTCTAACTTAACAAATTTACCATTTTCTTTAATTAAACTACCTTCCCATAGCTTGGTTCACAATAGAAAACAGTTCCTCACTTTGATATACACCCAACAAAATACATTTTGTCATGATTAAATCTCATGACAAGAATAAGCATCTAGAACCTGTGTCAGTTTTAAGCACCCTTGTCTTTATCTATAAAATGCTGATTCAATCTTTGGAGTCACAATAATAGAATTGACAGCGTAAAAAAATAAATAAAGCTGTAACTAGTGTGTTAAATCTCTCAAGCTTACAGTTCTTTCTACATAAATGAAATTATTTGTTCTTAGTACAAACACATGACTTGGAACAGCGTTCACTGAAAAGTTATTCAAACATTTTACACATTTATATTATCAACAAATGTTTTAAGAAAATCTAATGCCTAAAATTAGCATGGCATTCTGGAAAGTCAGGATTTAACAGTGCATTTCCTCCTCTGGTACCATTAAAAGCTCTTTTCAGAGGTACATTAGAATGCTTTGCTCATGCAACAGACGCCAGCTGTTTGGACTACTAAATTAGGCCACAAAATGACCTCATTAATTGGAAGTCATTACAAATAGTAGCAGGGATTTAACATGGCCAAGACTCCACTCTAAATGGATCAAAAGGAAACCAGGAAAAATACCCCTCGTTTTTGTATAATGGAGGTATGTGACCACTAAAAGGACAACTTTTATTTATGTCCTGCTGTTCTGATAAGCACGCACACCAGAAGGGCAATCTGATCAATTATCAAAGGTTGAAAATTAATTAAGATTATAAGTACATGTTGTTTCATTAGAAGATAGAATTTTTCCCAAATTCAAAACACTTGGAAAAAAGACACTATGTCATTATCTGAGTCAAGAATGACAAAATACCTGTTCCCGGCATTTATCTTTTTCAATTTAAACAGGTCACTGTTTACAGTTATATATATATGTACAGTTGTATATGTGAGTGCATAAGTGTGTGGGGGTAGAGCCCTATGCCTTGTTTTTGTTCCTTAACACTTGTATATGAATAGCTGGGAGCTGCTTCCCCATTAGTTCATATGTTGTTGTTGTTGTCGTTAGGTGCCCTTGAGTTGCCTCCAATTCATAGCGACCCAATACAAAACAGAACAAAACACTGCCAGCTGCACAATCCTTGCTATACCATAGTTGCAACCTCTGTGTCAATCCATCTCATTGAGGGCCTTTCCCTTTTTAGCTGACCTTCCACTTTATCAAGCATGATATCCTTCTCCAGGGAATGGTCCTTTCTGATAACATGACCAAAATGAGTGAGACAAAGTCTGGCCATTCTCGCTTCCAAGGAGCATTCCGGCTGCACTTCCTCCAGGACAGATTTGCTGGTTCTCTTAGCAGTCCATGGTACTTATAGCATTCCTCACCAACACCACAACTCAAAACCATTGACACTTCTTCAGTCTTCCTTATTCACTGTCCAGCTCTCATATGCATATGAGGCAATTGAGAATACCATGGCTTGGGTTAGGCACACCTTAGTCTTCAAAGAGACATCTTTGCTCTTCAGTGTTTAAAGAGGTCTTTTCCAGCATATGTGCCCAATGCAATGCGTCATCTGATGTCTTGACTGCTGCTTCCATTGGTGTTGATTGTGGAACCAAGTGATATGAAATCTTTAACAACTTCAATCTTTTCTCCATTTATTGTGATGCTGCTTTTTGGCCTGGTAGTGATGATTTTCATTTTCTTTATGTCAAGATGTAATCCATACTGCAGACTGAAGTCTTTAATCTTCAACAGTAAGTGCTTCAAGTCATCCTCAGCAAGCAAAGTCATCTGTGTATCACAGGTTATTAACGAGTCTTCCTCCAATCTTGATGCCACGTTCTTCTTCATATAGTCTATCTTCTCAGATTATTTGCTCAGCATACAGATTAAATAAGTATGGTAAAGGGATAGAACCATGACACACTGCCTTCCTGATTTTGAACCATACAGTATCCCCTTGTTTTGTTTGAACAACAGCCTCCTGGGCTATGTACAGGGTCCTCATGAGTACAATCAAGTGTTCTGTAATTCCCATTTCTCAAAGCTATCCATAATCTGTTATAATACACACAATCAAATGCTTTTGCATAGTCAATAAAACACAAGTAAACATCTTTCTGGTTTTCTTTGCTTTCAGCTAAGATCCATCTGATATCAGCAATGATATCCCTCATTTCACATCCTCTTCTGAATCCAGCTTGCAATTCTGGAAGTTCTCTGTCACTATACTGCCACAATCCTTTTTTAATTACCTTCATCAAGATTTTGCTTGCATGTGATAATAATGACATTGTTTGATAATTCCCACATTCTGTGGGATCACCTTTCTTTGGAATGGGTAAAAATATGGATCTTTTCTAATTAGCTGGACAAGTAGCTGTCTTCCAAATTTCTTGGCATAGACAAGTGAGTACCTTCAGTGCTGCATCTGTTTCTTGAAATATCTCAATAGCTATCTGTCAATTCTTGGACCCCTGTTCTTTGCCAATTCCTTCAGTGTGGCTTTGATGTCTTCCTTCAATACCATTGGTTCTTGATCATATGCCACCTCCTGAAATATAGATGAACATCAACCAATTCTTTTTGGTACAGTGACTCTGTATTCCTTCCATCTTCTTTTGTTGTTTCCTGCATCCTTCAATATTTTGCCCACAGAATCTTGCAATATACAACTCATGGCTTGAATATTTTCTTCAGTCTTTTGGTTTGAGAAATACATAGTGTGTTCTTCCTTTTGATTTTCTAACTCCAAGTCTTTGCACATTTCATTATAATAATTGACTTTGTCTTCTTGAGCTCTCTTCAAAATCTTCTACTCAGCTCTTTTATCTTGTCATTTCTTCCATTTGCTGTAGCTACTCTCCATTCAAAGGGAGCTCTGGTGGTGTAGTGCCTATGGCAATTGGCTGCTAACCAGAAGGCTGGTGGTTCAAACCTCGGAAGGGAGACTGGGCAATCTATTTCCATAGTGATACCACCTCAGAAACCCCAGGAGCGGTCTCTATGAGTTGGAGCCGACTTGATAGCAGTGAGTTTGGTTTTTCGGTTTCCTCTCCATTCAAAGGCAAGTTTCAGAATCTCTTCTGGCCTTTTCTTCCATTCCTGCCTTTTTAATGACCTTTTGCTTTCTTCATGGATGATGTTCCTGCTGTCATCCCACAATTCCTCTGGTTTTCAGTCTTGGTGTTCAATGCACCAAATCTATTCTTTAAATAGTCTCTAAATTCAGGAAGGATGTAATCAAGGTCATATTTTGGCTGTCTTGAATTGTTTTAATTGTCTTCAGCTTCAATTTGAACTTGCATGGGATAACTGATGTCTGTTCCACAATTAGTTTCTGGCCTTGTTTTGGCTGAAGATATTGAGCTTCTTCATCAACTCTTGATACAGGTGTAGTCAATATGATTCCAGTGTACTCCATCTGGTGAAGTCCACATGTATAGCTGCCATTTGTGTTGTTGAAAAAAGATATTTGCAATGAATAAGTCATTGGTCTTGCAAAATTCTATCATGGGATCTCCATTGTTATTTCTATCACCAAGGCCATTAATTCCAACTACCAGTGATTCTTCTTTGTTTCCAAGTTTTGCATTCCCATCACCAGTAATCATCAACACATTTTGACTGCACGTATGGTCAATTTCAGACCAGAAATTTTACCAAAAATTGGTAAAAATCTTTAATTTCCTTATTTTTGGCTTTGGTGGTTGGTGTGTAAATTTGAATAATAACAGTATAACTAGTCTTCCTTGGAGGCGTATGGATATTATCTTGTCACTGACAGCATTGTACTGCAGGGCAGATCTTTAAACATTCTTTGTGATAATGAACGCCACATCATTCTTCTTCAAACTTGTCATTCCTGGCATAGTAGATCATGTGGTTGTCTGATTCATTATGGCCAAAACCTTTCCATTTCAGCTCATTAATGCCTGTTGTTGTTGTTGTTATGTGCCGTCGAGTCGACCCTGACTCATAGCGACCCCTCCTTGGGTTTCCGAGGCAGTATCACTACGAAAGTAGGATTGCCCAACCTTCCTTCCGAGGAGTGGCTGGTGGGTTTGAACCACCAGCCTTCTGGTTAGCAGTCAAGTGCTTTAGCCACTATGCTACCAGAGCTCCTCATTATTGCCTAGGATATTGATATTTATGTGTTCCATTTCATTTTTGACAACTTTCCATTTTCCTAGATTTGTGTTTCATATATTACATGTTCTGACTATTAATGGATGTTTGCAGCTGTTTCTTCCCATTTTGAGTCCTGCCACATCAGCAAATAGAGGTTCCAAAAGCTTTACTCCATCCACATCATTAAGGTCGGTTCTACTCTGAGGAGGCAGCTCTTCCCCAGTCATATCTTGAGTGCCCTCCAACCTGAGGAGCTCATCTTCTGGCACCATATCAGACAATGTTTCAGGGCTATTCATAAAGTTTTCCAGTAATATATCAGACAGTGTTTCACTGCTATTCATAAGGCTTTCACTGGCCAACTCTTTGAGAAGTGGATGGTCCCTTCCTTCTTACAAGTCTGTCTTAGTCTGGAAGCTCTGCTAAAACCTGTCCACCACATGTGACCTTGCTGTTATTTGAAATACCAGTGGCATAGCCTCCAGCCTCATGGCAACACACAAGCCACCACAGTCCAACAAACTGATAGATGAGTAGGTGGTCAGTTCATATAGAGCTGTTTTATTATTTATAATGTCTCTACTACAGTTACGGATATACTATAACTTACTTAGGTTACCACACTATTTATAGGTGATATAGTACCTAAGGTATTTGACTGCCAACCATAAAGTTGGTGGTTCAAATCCACCAGCCACTCCTTGGAAGGAAGACTGGGCAATCTACTTCCATAGAGATGTTGTTGTTGATATTGTTGTTATGTGCCATTGAGTCGGACCTAACTCATAGTGACCCCTCCTTTGGTTTCTGAGGCAGTATTACTAAGGAAGTAGACTGCCCAACTTTCCTTCTGAGGAGTGGCTGGTGGGCTTGAACCGCTGGTTAGCAGACAAGTGCCTTAGGGACTACACTACCAGAGCTCCCATACTGCCTGGGAAACCCAAGGAGGGGTTGCTATGAGTCAGAATGAACTGGATGGCAGTGAGTTAGGTTTTTTTATATTATTACAACAAAGCTGTAGTATTTTTTGTATGTAAATCAATTCAGATGTGCAAGTCTATTCATAACATTCCTGGATGAAAAATTTTTAAGTCAAAACTTATAGCTCCTTTGACTCCTATCATCAAAATTCTGTCCAAAAATATATGAAAATTTAAAAATATCTTTTTTATATCTACAAAATATCTAGATGAAATAGTATGCCCTGGTCATTTTCATTTTTATTTTAATTATGACTGAATTAAACATATTTTTACATATCATATCTCTTTTATGTCTATTATTTTCCCATTTTTCTCATTTAAACTTAAAAAATGTTTTAGTTATGATTTTGTATGCAATTGAGCATGTGGTTTTAAAAATATGCCATAAATATTTTTTCCCTGCTGTGGTTTTCATCTTGACTGTTTATTTATTTCACCTATAATGAGATATAATTTATATACAATAAAATAAACCCGTTTTAAGTTTACAGTCTGATAAGTTTTATAATGTAATATAAAATGTTTCTTTCATCCAATTTCCTCATTTCCTTTTCCAGTCATTTCTCTCTCACTCATCTCCCCCAGTAACCACTGATCTGAGTTCTGTAACTTTAGATTGATTATTCTAGAACTTTACTGTAAGTGAAAACACATGCTATGTACTCTTTTGTGCCTGGCTTCTTTCTCTTAACATCATGTCTTAGAGACTCATCTATGTTTCATCTGTAGTGCACTACTTTTTATTGTTAGGTAAGTGCCTAAGGCACTTGACTGCTTACCAGAAGGCTGGTGGTTCAAATCCACCAGCTACTCCTTGGAAGAAAGGTTGGGCAATCTACTTCCGAAGTGATACTGCCTCAGAAACCCAAGAAGGTGTCACTATGAGTCGAGTCTGACTCGATGGCACATAACAACAACAACAACATAGTATTGTAAGACTATACAAAATTTGCTTACTCATTCAGCTGCTGATGGACATTTGAGTTGTTGCAGTTTTTGGCTATATAATTATGTGAGTGTAGTTTTCATTTTTCTTAGGTAAAGAGTGGTATTGCTAGTTCTTAAGAGAGATTATATTTAACCTCCTAAGAAAGTGTCAAAATAATTTCTCAAGTGGTTGTAAAACTTCAGTTTTTTGCAAGCAATAGTCATGATGTCTTCTGTAGACATCTTCCCTTTACTTTATCTATCTGTACTGCATTAGGAAACATTCTCTCCTAGTTAACAATAAATTTGTGAAAAGAGAAGTAACATTTTTATTCTGACACCCTAAAACTGGAAGAACACAGTAATTGATAGTCAGTAACATCTAATTCCACTGAGCTTACAAAACTTTCATGTATATTTCTGTATCTCTTTCCCATTTATTCTTGCTTGGAAAAGTAATCATATATTTGAATTCAATGTACTCTACTTACATGTATTCCTGTGAAGACCAAAAAAACACAGTAAAGAGATGAGAATTACATTGTTGGTCATATTAGGGTTTCATTAGTACTATTTATTCATTTTTCCATTTATTTTAAAAGTATTAAAAGTCTATTAAGTCATGCAACTATATTAGATTCATTGATCAATAACTGATCACTTCTCAGAGCCTAAGGCGTTTGACGGCTAACTAGAAAGCTAGCGGTTCAAACTCACCAGCCACTCCTCGAAAGGGTTGGGCAATCTACCTCTGTAGTTTGCCGTGAAACCCAAGGAGGGGTCGCTATGAGTCAGATCCGACTCAACGGCAGTGCGTCTCAGAATAAAAATGTGGTTCAAATACAAATGTTGCTGTTGTTAGGTACCATCGAGCCAGCCCTAACTCGGCGATCCTACATACAACAGAATGAAAGACTTCCCAGTCCTGGGCCACCCTTCACGGTAACGCCATGCTCGAGCCCACTGTTTCATCCACTGTATCAATTCATTTGGCGGAAAGTCCTCTCTTTCTTCATTGACCCTCCACTTTACCCAGCATAATATCCTTCTCCAGGGACTGGTCCTTTCTAACAACATGACCAAAGTGTGAACACGACCAAAGTGTGAGAGACAAAGTCTGGCCATTCTCACTTCTAAAGAACATTCTGGCTGTACTTTCTCTAAGACACATTTGTTCACTCTTCCAGCAGTCCATGGTGCCATCAGTATTCTTCACCAACACCATAACTCAAAATCATCAATTCATCTGTGGTCTTCCTTATTCACTGTCCAGCTCTCACATGCATACAAAACTATTGAAAATATCATGGCTTTAGTCATGTGCATCTTAGTCTTCACAGTGACATCTTTGCTTTGTTGTTGGTTTTTTTAAAAAAAGTATTAATAATAATAACATTTTAAACAGGTCCTTCGCAGCAGATTTGCCCAATGCAATATGTGTTTGAGTTCTTGACAGCTGCTTCCACAGACATTGATTGTGGATCCAAGTAAAAGAAAATCTTTGACAGCTTCAAACTTTTCTCCATTTATCAAGATGTTACTTACTGGTCCAATTGTGAGGAGTTTTGTTTTCTTTATGTTGAAGTGTAATCCACACTGAAGCCTGTAGCCTTGATGTTCATCAGTAAGTACTTCAAGTCTTCCCTTTCAAGTAAGCAAGGTTGTGTCATCTGCATATCACAGCTTGTTAAGGAGCATTCCTCAAATCCTGATGCCATGATCTTCTTCATGTAATCAGGCTTGTCTGATTATCTGCACAGTATTGAGTAAATATGGTGAAATGATGCAATCCTCCAACACACTTTTTCTGATTTTAAACTATTCAGTGTCCCAATCCTTTTATTCTATTTGAATGACTATCTCTTGGTCTGTGTACATATTCCATATGAGCAGAATTAAGTGCTATGGAATTCCCATTCTTTGCAATGTTATCCATAATTTTTATGATCCACTCAGTCAAATGCCTTTGCACAGTCAACAAAACACACGTAAACATCTTTATGGTATTCTTTTTCAGCCAAGATCTATCTGACATCAGATTCGATCTCTCTCTCTCTCATTCCCCATCCTCTTCTGAATCCAGCTTGAATTTCTGGAAGTTCTCTGTCAATATATACTGCTGCAACCATATTTTAATTATCTTCAGTAAAATTTTACTTGCATGTGATATTAATGACACTGTTTCATAATTTTCACATTCTATTGGATCATCTTTCTTTGGAATGGGCACAAATATGGATCTCTTCCAGTTGGTTGGCCAGGTAGCTGTCTTTCAAATTTCTTGGCTTAGACAAGTGAGCACCTCTAGCACTGCATCCATGTGTTCAAACATCTCAGTGGGTATCAATTCCTGAAGCCTTGTTTTTTGCCAATTCCTTCAGTGCAGCTTGGGTTTCTTCTTTCAATGCATTTGTTTTTGATCTTATGCTAACTTGCAAACAGACATAGTATGTAAAAGATACAATGATATAAAGGAACTACAAAGGAGAAAAAAACTTAAGCCAGAATTTTTATTCCTGTATCATTTGGTAGGTAAATCATCTCAACGGCAGTGAGTTTGGTTTTCTGGTTTGGAATAATCAGAAACTTTACAGGCCTTTCAACATGAAGATTTGTTTGCTGGTGGTTCTAAACTACTTTGGTTAAGAAGAAAAAATGTTATAGAGACTGGGCTAAAATTGCATTTTTAATGAAATTTTTCCATCACTCTAAACCAAAACTCAGTACTGTAAAAATCATAAACTCCCTTTCCCCATTCCTCCTGCCTTTGTAACCAATTTACTTCCATCATGCCCTTATTCTGTAAATATTGTATTCCTGTGGAATTCCATTAGCATCTCCTCTACCTCTACCCACTCACTGAGAGACCTCATCCAAACCTATTAATCCAAAGCTGTTGAAAATATCTTGGTTTTAGTCATGCGCATCTTAGTCTTCACAGTGACATCTTTGCTTTGTTGTTTTATTTTACTGTTAGGAGATTGCATTTTTTGTTGTTCAAAATGCTTCTTTTCCTCCCTACCTTTGCCATAGTTCCCTTTCAGCAGAGTACATACACTCCCTGGCCCTTTTGATGGCAAACTTGGAAATGCAACTTGTTTTGGGCAGTGCACTGTGCTTGTAAGAGCCATGTGCTAGTTGTACACTCAGGCATCAAGTAACACTGCGTTACTTCTGTTTGTTCCTCTTGCATGTTTGCAGTACGCTGTGGGAATACCCTTGGGAAACCTCTAAGCTCATATTAAGGAGACACAAAAATCAGCTCTGGGTCTACCACAGCCTGAAGACAAGGTTGAGCGATCTCAACTGAGTCTGCCATAGCCATGTCTGTCTAATCTACAGACCCAGAGCAAGAAATTACTGTAAATTTAAAATTATCATAAAATTGTTGTAAACCACTGTGCTTTGGGACATCATTATAAAGCAATATTTTGTGTAGCTATAAAGCAACAGTTGATACTATACCACCTGTTTGTTAACATCTTTCAAATCATGCCCCCAAATTTTAAATAAAAATATCCAACTGCCTTTTCAATATACCCATCTGGATGATCCATAGGTACTTCAGAAGTAAGGTATAAAAAAATGAATTTTCTTCTCTCTGGGTTAATCTCCCCATACTATTTCTCATTTTGGTAAATAAGAACTTCACCAGTCCATTTTCCAAGCAAAAAAAAAAACAAACCCAAGGTACCATCTTCTTACCCCCTCTCTCCCTAAGCCCAATTGCTAACTGATCTTTTACTAATCCCCTTGTTAGTAATATAATCCTATGACAAATGTATATATAAATATATATATATATATATATATATATATATATGTACACACACATTTCTGTTATATTTTTATTTCCCTGTAACTGCCTAAACTTCTTCATTAAACAAGGTAGAAGAGAAACAAACAACTGTAACAAAAACCTGTTGATTTTTTTTCTTCTCAATAACTCTAAAACATGTACCCCCTGCTACACTGGTTTAGATACCATTTCTTGCCTGGAATTCTAAATACCTTCTAACTTCCTCCAAGTTCTTTACCCTTCAATGTATTCTCTATCATCTACCAAAATGACCCTTTTAACATAAAATCCTATCTGCTTAAAATCCACATTGACTAGCTACTTTCCAAATAAAGTCAACCAAACAAAACACTTAAACCCTATTTGTTATCCAACTAGAGTAACTCATCTGAAGCTTTGTCAACAAAGAAAGCTCCCCTGTCTTTTTCAAAAGTAGATCCCTTCTCAGGAAATATGTTTCCTTCTTCCCATAGTCCATCTGCTTAGCTGACTCCTGCTCATTTGTCCAGACCCAATTAAAGTTTTATCTCATTTGGGAATTTTTTTTTAAACTACTCTATACTGCCTCCTCCAAAATTAAGCTAAGTTACATCCCCTTTGGGATTCTATGAATAAATGACACATTCCCCCAATGTCTTAAGAGTTTTGACCTATGCTTCTGTCTTCTGCTTTAGCTGGTTTGTTAAGAACATGGAATGTGTTATTCTTCTCTCTAATGTCTAAGGTAGTAATCTCTTATTTCAAGTATGTACACTACAAGTAATCAAAAATATTTGGAACATGAATGGACAAATGGCAGTTTGGATAAATAGATAAGGGACAGGCACTGATTTAACTTAGGATTCTAAGTTCTCAAGCAGCATGAAAGTTCCACAGAAACTCAAACAATTTTTCATTCATGACACAGAAATGCAAAAGAGCCTCCCCTAGGAAGTCTTCCTTGATCAGCCACTTCAGAGCTGGGCATCCCGTACTGGTTTAGTGCTTCCTATAAGCTTTGATCACCACACCATATTGTTATGATGTTTTCAAGTTTAGCTCTCCTACTGAAGAATAAAAACCCTAAAGCCTGAATGGAAATCACATTGAACTATGGAATCCTAAAGAATAATGCAGTTAAATCTTAAAAACCAATGGCAATTACTGTATATGATAAGGGATCATATATGATCAATGCTTATTGGATCAACTCATTCATTCCTTCAATAGTAATTAAGCCTTATTATGTTTCATATACAAATCCCAGAGCTGAGACTAGACCATAGGAGTGACAGGACAATCACCTTCACATATTTACTACGAAAACCTAGAGTATGGGTTTTAAAAGAAAACTGGCTCATCTTATTCTTTCCACAGTTACAGGACGTTTGAAAATTATCTACAGGATTAAATCTTGAACAATGACTTCAAGAAACTGTGAAAAGTTGAATTTATTCCCAACAAACTGGAAGTCCCTGATATTCCATTACTATTTGAAGTATAATGTATAATTGCACTTAAAGTTTTACTATTAGTCTCAATTCAATATGATCCATAACATAAGCATGCCAACAACTCTCATTTTATAAGATCATTACTAAGCCAAATGAATTCTATTATTATATTTTATTAGTTTTGAAGATCTTTTCCTGAGCTATGCCATGCTGCTGTTTTTAATATGCATCTATATTTTGAATATCTATGTTCAAGCTCCTCCTATGAATGTCATTACTCTTGGTAGATGGCCTGATTTTAAGAATTTTGTTTTCTTCTACATTGTGTGTCACTGTGGTATTAACTCATTTTAACAACTGCTTAAAAATGTATAAAGTACTGCTGGATGGCATTCTCATTACATGTTTTATATCACAAATTGAGAGTATTTTTTTTATTATTTTTGAAGAGCTATGCCCATCAGTAAACAAGTCATAAAACCATCTTTTTCAACTTTTTATGGATTTCTCATTGAGAATGCATTTCAAATACATAAATATTATTACTAATATTGAGTAGGAAAATTCTACTTCAGGGAGATAGAAGTAGAAATAAATAACTTTCTAGCACAAAGTGATAAAACACTGTAATCTAACATGTATGCAATATCATACATTTCACTATTTCTTCTACCATTAGAAAGGATAAAGAATAAAATACTCCTCAGAATGGAAAAAAATTATTTCATTTCTGCCAGTTTGAAGCATAAAGAATGCTTTGAGTAACATCTGTGGCCACTTATATAGTAGTTGTTGTTGCCAGGTGCCATCAACTCAGCTCCACCTCACAGCAAGCCTACGTACAACAGAACACAACACTGCCTGGTCCCACACCATCCTCACAATCTTTGCCATGCTTGTGCCCATTGTTGCAGCCACTGTGTTAATCCATCTTCACGAGGGTTTTCCCCTTTTTTGCTGACCCTCTACTTAACCAAGCATGATATTCTTCTCCAGGAACTGGTCCTTTCTGACAACATAACCACAGTATAAGAGATGAAGTCTGGCCATTCTTCCTTCTAAGGAGCATTCCTGCTGTACCTCTTCTAAGACAGATTTGTTGGTTCTTCTGACAGTCCATGGTATTTTCAATATTCTTTGTTGACACTACAATTCTAAGCCATCAATTATTCACCCTTCATTATTCATTGTTCAGTGTTCACACGCTTATGAGTCTACTGAAAATACCATGGTCTTGGGTCAAGTGCACCATAGGCTTCAACTTCAAAATGGCATGTTTGCTCTTCAGCATTCTAAAGGTCTTTTGCAGCAGATTTACCCAGTGCAGTATATCACCTCATTTCTTGACTACTTCCATGGGCACTGCCTGTGGATCCAAGCAAGAAAGATGGAATCTCTGACAACTTCAATCTTCTCTACATTTATTGTGATATTATTTACTGATCCAGTTGTAAAGATTTATGTTGAGGTGTAATACATACTGAAGGGTTTAGTCTTTGATCTTCATCAGTAAGTTATGTCACCTGCACATCACAGGTTGTTAAGAAGTCTTTCTCCAATCCTCATGCCACAGTCTTTTTCATATGGTCCAGCTGCCTATTATGCTCAGCATACAAGTAGAATAAGTATGGTGAGAGTATAAGTAGGCTACCTATCTATTCTTGCCTCAAAGCCCATTGCCACTGAGTTGATTTCAACCCAGAGTGACCTTGTAGGACATAGAACTGCCCCCATAGAGTTTCCAAGACTATAACTTTTACACAAGCACACTGCCACATCTTTCTCCCACAGAGTGGCTGGTGGGTTCAAATTGCCACCTTTCAGTTAGCAGCTGAATGCTAAACCACTGAGCCACTAGTGCTCCTTATTCTTACTTTAAAACTTTGTGAACGCAAAAACAATCAAGGCTAAATTAATATTCTAGTTTTAATTTTATAGGTATTTTTTATAAGTGACATATTATCAGTATATATTGTCCTCTGGAATTATAGCCAAAAGCACTTAAAGTATTCAACAAAATGAATTATTTGATGATCTCAAAATCAATATTCTAAAACAAAATCCTCACCCTATGCTGTTTCTCATAGCATCTGACTGAGGCACACTGAAATGACTGAATTGAACTTTACACTCCTGCTTCCTAATCTGAGTGACTATGTGTAATAGCTACTGCACACACTAAAAGATCATGCTTAACCACAAGCTTGTCATCTGCACTTATCTTGTGTGCTTAACTTTAATGAATTTCATTCTGCTTAGTCCTGGATATCTCTTCAACTTATAAAGATTGCTTTGAAATTAGGTCCTTCTTTCCAAAAGATCCACCCTATTTAGTTTGAAATGATCTATAAAATTAATGATCATAATCTCTATTCTAGCATTTGATCACTGATGAAAAACGGGTTTTTTTTGTGTGCATGTATGTGTGTATGTGTATATATATATACACACACACATATACGTATACACACACATATACATACACACACATATACATATACATATACACACACATATACATACACACACACACATATATATATACATATATACACACATATATATACATACACACACATATCTACACATATCTACACACACATATACATATATATGCGCACACATATACATATATCCACACACTCACTCACACACACACATACACACACATACACACATATATACACACTCACACATATACACACATATATATACACACTCACACATATACATATATACACACATAAATATATATATACACACACACGTATAAACACACACATACATATATATACACATACATATATATATATACACACACATATATACACATATATATACACATATATATATATATATACATATATATACACATTTTGGAAGGAAGATGGGGCAATCTACTTCCGTAGTGATACTACCTTGGAAACCCAAAGAGGGGTTGCTATGAGTTGCGTCTGACTCGACAGCACATAACAACAACATATACACACATATATATGTGTATATTTATACATATATATACGTGTGTATATACACATATACATATATACATATATACACATATACATATATATACACATATACATATATACATACATATATATATATATAATTTGTTTTTGTTGTTGTTATGTGCCATCAAGTCAGATCCGACTCATAGCAACCCCTCCTTGAGTTTCTGAGGCAGTATCACTACGGAAGTAGATTGCCCCATCTTCTTTCTGAGGAGTGGCTGGTGGGTTTGAACCATCAGCCTTCTGGTTAGCAGTCAAGTAAGTGCCTTAGCCACTATGCTACCAGACTCCCGTATATATATATATATATACACACACACACACTATATATATATATATTACAGTTATTAACCACAGTGAAATAGTTAATATTTTATGAAAGTATAAAAACATAATGTTTGATATTAAAATATTAACACTTTTATATTTGTATAGTGTTTTACACTTAGAAAATATTTTTATGAACACTATCTCATTTAATCCTCATGATGACAAGGTAATTTAAGTATCAGCATGCTCATTTGAAGGATGAATTAAAAGAAACCTAGAGAAATTGAGGGAGCTCTGGTGGTGTAACACCTAAGGCATTTCACTACTAACCAGAAGCCTGGTGGTTCAAACCCACCAGCCACTCCTTGTAAGGAAGGTTGGGCAATCTACTTCCATAGTGATACTGCCTCGGAAACCCAAGTTTCCCGAGCCATGAGTCGGATCCAACTTGACAGCAGTGAGGTCAGTTATTTTGGTTAGAGAGATTGAGAAGGAGCTCTGGTGGTATAGTGTTTAAGGCATATGGCTGCTAACCAAAAGGTCGGTGGTTCATACCCAGTAGCCACTACGTGGAAGAAAGATGGAGGACTCTGCTTCCACAAAGATTTACAGCTTTGGAAACCCAATGGGTGTTGCTATGCTTAAGAATCGACTCAATAGCAATCAGAGAGATTGTGAGCAAACTTACACCAGTCATTATTTTATGCCAAGATACCATAATACTGTATATGTCTAAATTGGGTGCATACCTCAATGTATATTAGGATCTGGAATAATTAACCTCCTGTTGATGAATAATTGAGTAGAATTACTCCCTAAATTCTTTTTATCTAGGGTCTGAAGAGTTTAAAATAATCTAGTAAATTAGAACCTATGGATTCAGTATGAAAAGTCTCTTATTTTTTCCTTGATTTCACAAAAAAGATAATCAACAACAGGCAACTAGCTTTTGTTCCAACCCAATTTTCTTGCTGCATCACCATCCATCTTTTCATGATGTACATCAAAGGCAGGTATCACTGACACTTCTCAAAAGTCTCTACTTGTAATCCCTTTTTTGTCTCTGCATGAGTGTCTTATTGACAATCTTTTTCACTTCCTCCTTCCTCACACGATTTCTGTCTCATCCTACCATTCATCTCTTATTGTGCCTTTGTCCTCATAGTTTTCAAAGTCATTTACCTCTTTCATATTCTCAAACTATATAGTTCCCATCTTTTCTATGTTTTGTATTATTTGATCCTTTAATTGCTTGCTATTCTACATCTCTCTCTTTCTGGTTTCCTGGAATTTTTATGGTGCCTTCATTTTTCAACTTATATCTCTTGCTGATTTTTATCCATCAGGTTTTCTAGTTATTGCTATAAACTCTTTCAAATAGCTTAGCATTACAACATATTCCTACATCACATTTGCAACAAAGTTGTATAACATCATTTTTCTAATACAGTTTACATTTCTGAAAATGTGAGAGAGGTGCAGTGCTTTTATTTGTAACAATCATCACTTTGCTGATGTACCATATTCTCTGAGTCTGTGCCAGCATACTTTTTATCAAAATTGAGCTGACACAGCTTCTGATATAATTTTTGAAGGACTTTAATTTCTTACAACTCTCTTTACATCCTTTGCATCCAATTACTGTCTAAGTTAAAGAAAAGAGACAGCAGAGTGGAATCTTTATCAGTAGGTCCAAATAATGATTTTTATAATGCAAAATCTTGGCCTGACTACTGGGACCTACTAACAATAGCAGAACAGCTAAGCTAATGTTTTGGTGTTCCAGCTCACTCTATCTTAGGAAGATTGATGGCTGAACATCAGCAAATCCAATTTCCAGGTTCCCTAGCTACATGCAAATTCATGGGTGGTTCCTATAAACCACCTAACTGAATTTTATCAATATATTTGTTTATCCATGTTCTAACTAATATTACTGCTAAAGGAGCAGGGGGGATGCATCTTCTGAACTCCTCTAATCCCACAAGAGTAAGACTGAATCACCATCAGTAGCCCAAGGTTTATCCCTGTCAGGCCAGACATGCCGCCTCCCTCCAGCCCTTTCATCAACCCTGACACAAACCATTCCTTCCACAGCACCCACCTCCTCTCTGCTGGGTTCAATAATTCACTGGAGTGGCCACAGAGAACTCTCAGATTATGGGGTTTATTAGGGAAGCAACAGGCTACAATTCAAGTTCAGGAATGCGCTCAGTCTCTCTCAGTCCACCGTCTCTCAACTGACAGTCTCTCTCAGTAGAGAGTGTCTCTAGGTGTCTCTCACAGCAATGCATATCTCTTGCTTCTCTCAGTGAGCAGTGAGAGATCTCTTCTGCCTCTAGGAGGGCTCTTTTTGAGCCTGGAAGAGTGGCAAACTAACCAATCCCAACATCAGAATTCTATACACTTGAGAGAGAGAGAGAGAGAGAGAGAGAGAGACCTTCCCAGAAAATTACTTTGTGCTGCTCCCAATAGAAATGCCCCAGGTGGATAACTTTAACAATCAGGAGCTATTCAAGTTGCTCACAGCAAATTCCACCAGACTTTACAAAGACTTATGGCTAGAAAAGCCACACTATGTAATTTACTATATCACAATTACAAAGAATTTAAAGTAGCTTGCAGGAATAAGGGAGATCTGATGGCATAATGCCTAAGGCATTTGACTGCTAACCAGAAGGCTAGCGGTTCAAACCCACCAGCCACTCCTTGGAAGGAAGATTGGGCAATCTACTTCCATAGAGATACCTCCTTGGAAACCCAAGGAGGGGTCACTATGAGTCAAATTGACCGACAGCAGTGAGTTTGGTTTGATTTTTGTAAGAAAAAAATACATTAAAAGGAGATACCAAAAACAAAGCACATTGTTCATAAAGTCATACTCATGATGTCATGAATGGGCCACAAACTGACACTAAGATTTCTAGGTAAGTAAGTGGGGGGCCAAAAAAAAAAAAAAAATCATAGCTCAGTTCAGTGAACCCAACTCTCCTTCATCTGAAGATTAAAAGGAAATCTCTCCCAAAGGTCCTCAAGGGGATAGTGCATAGGAAACAAACATTCTCCTTACATAAGCTTTCATAGGACGATTTATGTTGTTGTTGTTGTTAAGTGCCGTCGAGTCGTTTCCGACTCATAGCGACCCCATGCACAGCAGAACGAAACACTGCCCGATCCCGCACCAGCCCCACAATCCCTGCTATACTCGAGCCCATCATCGCAGTCACTGTATCAATCCATCTCGTTGAAGGCCTCCCCCTCTTTCGTCGACCCTCCACCCTACCAAGCATGACATCCTTCTCCAGGGAATGGTCCCTTCTTACAACATGACCAAAATAGGTGAGACGAAGTCTGCCCATTCTTGCTTCCAAGGAGCATTCTGGCTGCACTTCCTCCAGGACAGATCTGTTAGTTCTTTTAGCAGTCCATGGTACTTTCAGCATTCTTCGCCAGCACCACAACTCAAAAGCATCAACTCTTCTTCGGTCTTCCCTATTCATTGTCCAGCTCTCACATGCATACAAGGTGATTGGAAATATCATGGCTTGTGTCAGGCGCACCTTAGTCCTCAAGGAGATATCCTTGCTCCTCAGCACTTGAAACAGTTCCTTCGCAGTTGACTTTCCCAATGCTACACGACGTCTAATGTCCTGACTGCTACTTCCGTTGGCATCGATTGTAGAACTAAGCAATGTGAATTCCTTGACAACCTCAATCTTCTCTCCATTGATTGTGATGCTGCTCATTGGTCCAGTTGTGAGGATTTTTGTTTTCTTTATGTTGAGATGTAATCCATACTGCAGACTGTATTCTTCAACTTTCATCAGTAGGTGCCTTAAGTCATCCTCACTTTCAGCAAGCACGATTTATAGTGTTCATAAATATAAGTCCTTGGTATCAAATTAAGTATTAGGCAATAAAATGCTATTCCAAGGGGAAGTAGAAAGTTTATTGGTACAACTCAGTTATGCTGTCAGCACAAATACAGCCCAAACAACAAATCTGACACTTATCCAACCCTGTGACTCTGTTGTTTGATTGTTACTAGTCATTTTTGATCAAGGAAGTCTGGTGGCATAGTGCCTAAGGCATTTGACTGCTAACCAGAAGGCTGGCAGTTCAAACCCACCAGCCACTCCTCAGAAAGTGGATTGGGCCATCTACTTCCATAGAAATACTGACTTGGAAACCCAAGGAGGGGTTCTCTTTGAGCTGAATCCATTCGATGGCAGACTATACTTTTGCCTGTAAGTGTACACATCCTTCAAAGCTCGATTCAAACATTACTTTCAAGCATATAATACAGTGGATAAGAGCATCAGTTTGGAATCAGAAATGAGTTGACATCTTGACTTTTTATGTACAGTAAATCTACTGATTTCACACAAATTATTTATCCTTTCCAAGCCTCTACTTCCATGTCTACAAAATGGGAATAAAATTCTGTTTGATGAGGTTGCCAATAGCTTTACATTCAATAATGTCACCTAATAAATATTTAATAAGTGATAGCTTTAGATAGCTAGAACAGCCTTTTAGCATTACTTTAACTCTTCATATTCACACAAAATATAATCTAGTATAAGGTACAGGTGATATGTAACTGAAAAAAAAAAAAAAAAAAAAACTCACTGCCATCCAGTCAATTCTGACTCAGAGTGACCATCTTTGAGTTTCCAAGGCAATAAATTTTTACAGAAGTAGATTTCTCAGTCTTCCTTCTGTGGAGTGGCTTGTGGGTTTGAACCAACAACCTTCTGGTTAGCAGTCAAATGCCTTAGGCACTACACCACCAGAGCTCCTTGTATGCAACTAGAAGGTTTATTTTGTGGTCACCTAAGTGAGACTACTGACAATGTGGTAGGTACAGTTCTAAAATGGCTTCCATTATTCCTGTGCCCTGGCAACACTTCCGATACTATCATCTCCATTTTAATATAAGACTTATGATTATGATGTAATATCACTCCTACGACAATGTTGAATTATATGACAAAAGAGATTTTGTAGATGTAATCAAGGGTTGCAATCAGTTGACTTTAATGAATAAGCAGACTATCTTGGATAGGCATGGTTTAATCTCATACTAACCAGGTTTGCTGTTGTTGTTATGTGCCATCGAGTCAGACCTGACTCACAGCGAACCCTCCTTGGGTTTCCAAGGCGGTATCACTGTGGAAGTAGATTGCCCAACCTTCCTTCTGAGGAATGGTTGGTAGGTTTGAACCACCACCCTCCTGGTTAACAGTCAATTGCCTTAGTCACTATGCTACCAGAGCTCCTACTAATCAGGTAAGGCCTTTAAAAAAAAAAAAAGAAAGAAAAAGAAAAGAAAGAGATTTGAAGCTAAAGACATTCTCCTATTAGCTTTGAAAAAGTAAACTGCTCTGTTGTGAAAGGACCATATGGCTAGGACCTATGATTGGCCTCTAAGATCTAAAAGAAACTCCTGGCTGTCAGCCAGCAAGAAAATAGGTACCTCAGTCTTATAACCACAAATAAGTGAATTCTTCAAAAATCAGTTAGTTTGGAAGAAGACAGTCAAGCCTTAGTTGAGACCACAGCTCAGCCAATACCTTGATTTAATCTTGGTGAGACCCCGAGCAGAGGACCCTCCTAATCTGTGCCAAGACTTCTGACCCATGGAAACTGTCAGGTAACAGATTTGTGTTATTTTAAACTGCTAAATTTGTGGTTATTTGTTACAGATCATGGGAATTTAATACAGGCATGTTAGTTAACCATTATAACCTTCAGTTATCACATTTATACAGTGAAAATAATGTCATTCACTGTACAGGAGTATTAAGGGTCAATTATGATTATAAATGTGTACATACTTTTTAAATAGCAAATAGTATCAAATATTAAATAGTTTTAAAACTCTTAAAATCACATGGCACTTAAGGATTACTTTTGTACTCTGGTAATTCCTTCCTGGTTCTTATCTTCCTCCATTACATTGTGAGCTACATTATATAGTGAGCTGAAAGAGATTATATTTCACTGGATCTCAATTTAAAACTTCTTGCAAAATTAATCATAATAATAGGAGTCAGGATAGTAGTCACTTCAGGATGGGAGTAAATGCAGAATGAAAAAGGGCACCAAGAAAATGAACCTGGTTTGCAAATGCTCTATATCTTGATCTGGGTAGTACATACATAAAAATAAAAATCATTGAGCTGTACAGTTCACATTAGTGTACTTCATAGATTTTTTTTGTTTATAAATTGTACTTTAATTTTTAAAAAAGTTCTGTTGAACAAATTAATCAATGATAATCCTTAATTGTTTTTAATGAAATAATAATAATGAATAATTTTAATGGAATATGATTTTTATTAGAGTTATTATTTTCAGAAAAAGTTAAGCAAACTTGATGAAAAACGACACAGGCACATACTAGGTTTTCTAGTGTGAAAGCCACATAGGCAGTTTTACTATACATTTAAGATGAACATAAAGTCTAGTCCCTGGGAGACAGTCTCAGGACTCAGGCATTTCATAAGATACTTTTCAAATAAGAGGGTTCAAAACAGATCTTCCAAAAAATAAATGGACAAATAAGTAAGTAAATCCAAGTCATAGAAATAGCTCATTTGGTATTATACAGTAACCTAGATATTCTTATACCTCGATCCATCCATGTCTCAGTAACTGAATAGTTACAGAGCTACCAGTAATTTAAAGATGTGAAATAATGTATTAAAAATAGTCTTTAAAATTCTTTAATTTGATAAGAAAAGGAAAGACATAATATCCATGAAACATCAGAGCAAATGTTCTAAATAGCAAAGGGATACGTGCATATGGGACTCTTCTTGAAACAACATCGAACTCTCATTGGCAGTGTCAGCAGGTTAATTAAGAAATCTCTTAGGCATGGCACATGTTCAATTCAGATTGACATTACTTGAGACATGGTTATAACGAATGCTTGTTCATCAATACTCACCCAAATGATTGACCTGAGCTAAAATTAGAAAAATGCCACTTGCTTCAAGGACTGACTGCCTACAAAATCATCACACGGAAGAGTGAGAGGCAACCATTGGAAAAATATCAGAAGATAAATAGCATTCAGTGTCAGACGATTGCAATGGTCTATTCACTACACTGAGTCTAAAGGAGGTTTTAGCAAGCAGTGCAGTAGACACTTTTCTTGGCTTCAATCTCAGCAAACTAGAAAAGTCCTCTTATCCTTAACTTTCAAGGCTTAGTCTCAGAACTTGAAGAAACTTCAGAGATCAATGAATTCAGACACCTTAAAAAAGAAATAAAGCCCAAAAAGGTTTAGCTCTGAAAGGAGAGAATGAAGAAGATATTTTTCTTATATTAGGATGGGAATAATGATTGTAATAAGGAAAACATGTAACTTAGCATTTCATTTTCAGAATTAAAAAAAATAACTATGTATTATGGAAAATCATGTAAAGATTTTTTTGGGAAAAAAAAATCTGTTCCCTGTCACAGAAATAAAACTCAAATGTATTGAATATGTTCTGGTCACTGAGAAATCACTGGTCAGTGAAATACAGGCGACAGAGAACAAGAACATTGTTAATTTGCAGTTTGTGGCCAAAGGAGTGGAAAATGCTAAGAACATAGGTAGAGTCTGACCAGGTTCAAAATTGAGTTGTTTCAGCTCCACTGATAACACATAGCCTTCCTTGTATTAACAACAACAAAAAAAAAATGACCTGCAAAATTGAAGTTAATGATATTAGGAATTTGAGCAATTACAATTAGGAAACCCTATTTGCAAAGGTCTGGAAAGAGATTTGATAGAGGATTGTGCTTCAGATAAAGGATTAAATTATGAGAGGAAAAAAATTAAGTTTTGATAAATATTCAATTGATACTGAACGCTCAATCACTCCTTGGTACTGGACGTATCCATGTTTCTTCCTCTGGTTTGGATACAGTCAATGTCAACACCTCAAATGTTCAGAAATTCAAGTGCTCTGCCTAGGGCTACTTGTTGGCATGGTTACCAAAAGGAAATTTGATCTGTGATAAATGTCAATTTCAGTGAACTGGTGAACTAGGTAAAGTGGCTGGAAATTGGAGCAATTTAGCCACTTGCTCCTTAGATTGCTCTCTCTACTGCTTGGATATGCCTAGGAGTATCAAGTCTGCCCAGAAAGAATGTTGTTGTTGTTGTTATGTGCTGTTGAGTCGGACACATAGTCGACCCCTCCTTGGGCTTCCAAGGCAGTATCACTACAGAAGTAGGTTGCCCAACCTTCATTCCAAGGAGTGTCCCGTAAAGAATAGGTGCCAATATAAACAACTTGTCAGGACTATGACTAACCAATGGAAAACTACATTCCAACAATGCCTCATAATTCCTTGCCAAATGTCTTTATTTCCCATCAACTATTTATCCATGGTAGCTCTGGTAGCATAGTGGCTAAGGCACTATGCTAACCAGAAGGCTGACGGTTCAAATCCACCAGCCACTCCTTGGAAGGAAGATGGGGCAATCTACTTCCATAGTGATACTGCCTCGGAAACCCAAGGAAGGGTCGCTATGAGTTGGGTACAACTCGACGGCATATAACAACAACAACAACAAATTTATCCATGGATATTGTGGCTGTGAGCCGTTGAGTCTATTATGACTCATAGTTACCCTATAGGACAAAGTAGACCTGCCTCATGGGATTTCCAAGGCTGTAATCTTTAGAGAAGCAGACTACCACATCTTTCTCTCACAGAACAGCTGGTACATTCCCCCCACCAACCTTTGGTTAGCAATTGAGCACTTAACCATTGTGCCACCAGGTCTCACTAACAGTATACATGGTCAGAATATATTCATTTAATAGTATAAACATAAGTTAGGCAAAGACCAAGTACAGCTTTTATATGAACACAGTTTGTCTTTGCAGAAGACTCTCTTCCACCCCAATTCCTGACAACCTGATCTACCTATAGCTCACTTTCATTTTCCATCATGTCACCCATTCCCAAATACAATATAAGATACCTGAGGGTAGTAATTTCCCATTTGACATATTTACCCCAGGTCTCAGACCTCAACTGAATCTCTAGTTGATACTGTCCAACCTGATATAAGCACCTACACCCTGTATCCCTAAATCTTACTTTCTTTAGCTTTTCAACAAAACTGTTTTATTCTCAGCCACGTACAACAACAAACACACAACCTACAAGTAATTATGTTTTCATTCTTTGCCTCATTTAGACCCAGAATATCTTCAAGGTAATATACTCCAAGATCTTCAATAAATAAATGTTGAAATTTTAGGCCTTATAATTCTGCTCTTTAACATCTTAAAAATAGTAAGCCAGAACTTTGATTCAGGCCTTTGATCTAACTCAATGTTTTTCTACCTTACTACAATACCTCAAAAATCATGCAATTCAAACTGTCTCTGTAAAACAAATGGTTTAATAAAGAACTAGCACAAACCACTAGCTAATATATATATAGAGAGAGATGCAGATATATAAAATCTTCAAATTAAAATTATTAGAGACATAAGCACATTAATGTGTAAATTATATACTGTTGAGAAATTAATGAAGATAGTAAAGGACTAAGCATTCTAACTATTTACAAAGACAGTAAGATGGCTGCAATGGTCTATTCGCTTCAATGAATCTAAAAGATGTTTTAGAAAGCAGTGCAGTAGACACTTTTCTTGAAAATTGAACAAAACTGAAAATCACTTCAATTTCACAACAAAATTCTTATCACCTATAATGTTCAAATTGAAGGAATTAACATTTTCACAGAACACATTACAACCTGGTTTCTTCTTTATTAATCTTTTCAATTATAAAACATATATTTTCTAGCAAAAAAAAAAGAAAAGACTGTTTGAAATAGTCTATCTGATGCAATGATGAAGAAAAGTTATTGCATCTTTCTTTCCATCTTTGAAAAAGAAAAGCAACAGAATAAACTGTCACAAGACTAATGAGGTCCTGACTTCTGGTAAGATGGAGGGATAGGCAGACAAGCGACACAGATGCTCTCCAACAAAGAAAAGAAAAACCAATTGACAGAGATACAGAAGATTATCCTGAAAACCTGAGCTTTGAAAAGAACTATACAGAAGTGGATTAGGCACCAACTAGTGGAAAAACCTGAATGAAAACAGTCAGTACAGAGACGGTCCAAGCTGCGGACATCTGTTGCTACTCTGACGAGACCAACAGCCTGATTATTACCAAGTGGTGTTGGGACCTGAGAACTGACCTAAAGATCAGTCCCGGTCACCAAGGGCTACAGGGACAATGGCTCTTGTGGCCTATGACTAGGAAGGGAAACAGCAAGGAAGACAACAACCTGAGCCGTGGACTTTCTGCTGTCCGGAGGGCACAGCCATTTTGATTGTTAACACATGGCAGCCATTTTGGATACTTAAAGTGACCAAAGATGCAACCATTTTGAATGTTTACAAGCAGTGGCCAATTTGGATATTTAAAGTGACTGAGGGTGCAGCCATTTTGAACATTTATAAGTGCTGGCCATTTTGGATATTTAAAGTGACCGAGGGTACAGCCATTTTGAATATCTAAAGGGGGCAACCATTATGGATTTTAAAGTGACAGCACTCTCATTTGGATTCCAGGGACCTAAGAACAGGCTCTGTTTGCCAGGGTTGGCAAGAACATATGAGAGGCTGACAACAGGAAAGGAGACAGGTGGTGAG
>NW_006921650.1:10195438-10210904 GCF_000298275.1 Orycteropus afer afer | reverse complement strand
AAAAAAAAAAAAAAAGACTAATGAGGTCCTTGGGTGATGCAAATTGTTTACGCTAGACAATTAATCTAAATGTTGGTGATGTGAACTCACCCAGTGGTACTGCAGATGAAAGCCTGGCTATCTGCTTCCATTGAGAGTATAGCAAAGAAAATGCTATGGAGTACATAAGTGTTGCCATGAATCAGAATCAACTCAAAAGCAATGGGTTTTGGTTTCTTAGTTCATATAAAAACTATTGGATTAATCAAATTATTCAAATATAAATTCAGCAACTCCTCCTCACCTCTAATCTCATACACTAAAGCTGATATTGTCACTGGTAACAGCAGTTACCATAAATTCATTCTGAATGAAGTTCTCTCTATGACCACCTCTCCTTTAAAGAGCAAATAGTCCTGAGTTCTGGTAAAATGGTGGAATAGGTAGACAAACTACACAGACACTCTTCAACAAAGAAAAGAGGAACAAATTAACACAGATGCGGAAGATAATCTGTATCTAACTTCAAACAAATGAAAAAGAGAACAAGCACAAATACTTAGCAAATACTAAAACAACAGAAATGAAGGAAATTGTAAAATGATTCATAAACATAATGAGCTTAGCCCAGAATATTATATGGAAGAAAGATGCAAGGACCACCATGCGAAAACACATAAGAAAATGACAGCAACCAATTCATACTTGTTGATAATTACACTGAATGCCAATGGATTAAATGCCACCACTCAAGACAAGGAGAGTTGCAAACCAGATAAGAAAACATAACCATTAATATTCAGTCTACAAGAGACACCCCTTAGAGGCAAAGACAAAAATAGACTAAAAATCAAAGGTTGGAAAAAGATATACCAAACAAATGGCAAACAAAAAAG
Source organism: Orycteropus afer afer (assembly GCF_000298275.1). Lineage (NCBI taxonomy): Eukaryota > Metazoa > Chordata > Mammalia > Tubulidentata > Orycteropodidae > Orycteropus > Orycteropus afer. The sequence goes on along the minus strand of NW_006921650.1, from coordinate 10,210,029 downwards.
AGCAGGAGTGGCAATATTAATTTCTGATAAAATTGGCTTTAAGATAAAACCACCATTAGAGACATTGGAGGACATTATATAATGATTAAAGGACCAACTGAACAAGATAAATACCTATGGATAAATATCATAATAAATACCTATGGACTCAAAGAAAGAGCCCCAAAATACATAAATCTGACTTTAAAAGAGTTTAAAAAGTCAAATAGATGACTCCACAGTCATAGTGGGAGACTTTAATACACCACTTGCAATGAAAGATAGAACAACTGGAAAGAAACTCAACAAAGACACAGAAGAACTAAACAATACAATCCACCAACTTGACCTTACAGACATCTATAGAGCACTTCACCCAACAACAGCACAATATACATTATTTTCCAGTGCACATGGAACATTCTCCAGGATAGACCTTATGTTAGGCCATAAAGCAAGCCTCAATAATTTTAAAAACATTGAAATACTGCAAAGCATCTTCTCAGATCACAATGCTATCAAATTAGAATTCAACAATAGGAAGATCAAGGGAAAAAGAGCAAACACATGGGAACTGATCAACATGCTCCTTAAGAATGACTGGCTAATAGAAGGGGAAAAAAATGAAATAATAAAATTTCTTGAATCAAACAAGAATGAAAACACAACATACCAAAATACTTGGGACACCGCAAAAGTGGTGATCAGTGATCATTTATAGCAATAAATGCACACATAAAAAAAAAAAAAAAACAGCCAAAAACACCTTAAACCAACATCTCCAACAATTAGAAAAAGAACATCAAGAAATGCCTACAGTCTTTAGAAGAAAGGAAATAATAAAGATTTGAGCAGAAATAAATGAAACAGAAGAGAAGACATAAAACAAGTCTCAATAAATTCAAAAGCACTGAAATACTACAAAACATCTTTTAGGACTATAATGCTATGAAAGTAAAAATTCATGATAGGAAGAGCAAGAAAAAAACATCAAACATGTGGAAGCTGAACAATTCACTGCTCAAAAAACTACTGGGTAATAGAACAAATAAAAACTGAAATTAAAAAAATAAAAATTCCTAGAAACAAATGAGAATGAAGACACATCATACCAAAACCTATGGGATACAGTGAAAGCAGTACTCAGAGGGCAGTTTATAGCTAAAAATGTATGCATCAAAAAAGAGGAAAGAAGCAAAATCAACACTAACTCATCAACTCCAACAACTAGAAAAAGAACAACAAAATAATCTACAGTGTGTAGAAGTAAGGAAATAATAAAGATCAGAGCAGAAATAAATGAAACAGAAAACAAAAAACCATAGGGAAAGTCAACAAAACAAAAAGCTAGTTCTTCTAAAAGATTAATAAAATCAATAAACCATTGGCAAATCTAACAAAATAAAAGAAAGAGAAGATCCAAATCACAGGAAATGTAAAGGAAAAGCAGGTCATCACAACAGAACCAAATGAAATAAAAAAGATACTGACAGAATATTATGAAAAACTGTACTCCAACAGATTTGAGAACCTAGAAGAGATGGGTAAGTTTCTAGAATCACAAGACCTACTTAAACTATCCAACTATCCCACTCAGAGATAGAATACTTGAACAAACCTTTAAAAAAAGAAATTGAATAGGTCATTAAAAAAAAAAAAAAAACTTCCCACAAAGAAAAGTCCTGGCCCTGATGACTTTATTGGAGAAGTCTATCAAATATTCAGAGAAGAGTTGACACCTATGCTACTCAAGCTATTCCAGAACATAGAAAAAGATGGAATACTCTCAAACTCATTTTATGAAGCAAATATAACACTACTACCAAAACCAGGGAAAGACAACACTGAAAAGGAAAACTACAGACCAATATCCCTCATGAACATAGATACAAAAATCTTTAACAAAATCTTAGCCAACAGAATCCAACAACATATCAAAATATAAATACACTCTGACCAAGGGGAATTCATACCAGGTCTACAAGGGTGGTTCAACATCAGAAAAACAATCAGTGTAATCCACCACATAAACAAAAGAACCCTATGATTATTTCAATCAATGCAGAAAAGGAATTCGAAAAAATCCAACGTCCATTCCTGTTCAGAACTCTCAGGAAAATAGGGATAAAAGGGAAATTCCTCAACTTAATAAAGGGTATATATGTAAAACCAATGGCCGACAACATTATTAATGGAGAAAGACTCAAGGCATTCCCCTTATGAATGGCAACCAGGCAGGGATGCCCTTTATCACCAATTCTATTTAACATTGTATTAGAAGTCCTGGCCATGGCAATAAGGCAAGAAAGAGAAATACAAGGCATACAAATTGGCAAAGAAGAAGTAAAACTGTCTCTATTTGTGGATGACATGATCCTGTACATAAAAAAACCCAAGGAACTCAATAAAAAATAAAAAAAAAATTACTGGAACTAGTAGAGAAAACTGGCAGGATACAAGGTCAACATACAAAAATCAGTTGGATTCCTCTATACCAACAAAGAGTCCTCTGATAAAGAAATAAGGAAAACAATACCATTAACAATAGATACTAAAAAGATAAAATACCTAGAAATGAATCTCACCAGAGATATAAAAGACCTATATGAAAAAAATTATAAAACACTTCTATAAGAGACAACAAGGGCACTATATAAATGGAAGAACCTACCCTGTTCATAGGAGCTCTGGTAGCACAGTGGCTAGGGCACTTGACTGCTAACCAGAAGGCTGGCGGTTCAAACCCACCAGCCACTCCTCAGAAGGAAGATGGGGCAATCTACTTCCGTAGTGATACTGCCTCGGAAACCCAAGGAGGGGTCGCTATGAGTCAGGGCTGACTCGACAGCACATAACAACATAACAACAACCCTGTTCATGATAGGTAGACTGAATATTGTAAAAATGTCAATACTACCTAAAGTAATCTACACATTTAATGCAATCCCAATCTAGATTCTAAAAAAAATTTTTTAAGGACATGGGAAAACCAATTACTAACTTCATATGGAAAGGAAAGAGACCTTGGATAAGCAGAGCACTTCTCAAGAACAACATCAAAGTGGGAGGTCGCACACTCCTGGATCTTAAGAACTACTATACAGCCACAGTAGTCAAAACAGCATGGTATTGGTACAATGACAGACAGACCAATGGAACAAAATTGAAAGTCCAGATATAGACCCATCCATCTATGGACAACTGATCTTTGACAAAGGTCCAAAACCCTTTAAATGGGGAAGAGACAGCCTCTTTAACAAATGGTGCTGGCAAAACTGGATATCCACCTGCAGAAAAATGAAACAAGACCCATACCTCACCCCAAACACAAAAACAAACTCAAGCTGGATCAAAGACTTAAATGTAAAACCCCAAAACTAAAAAATTCATCAAAGATAAAATAGGTGCAACTCTGGGGGCCCTAATTTATGACATAAATAGACTATCAAGTGTAACCCAGAATGTGCAGGAGATAGAAGAGAAGCTAGATGACTGGGACCTTTTAAAAATTAAATTCTTATGCACACCGAAAGACTTCATCAAAAGAGCAAAAAGAGAACCTATAGACTGGGAGAAAATATTTGCCCATTACATATCTGATAAAGAAATTATCTCCAAAATCTATAGAAAACTTCAACACCTCAACACCAAAAAGAGAACCCAATTCACAAATGGGCAAAAGACTTGAACAGACACTTCACCAAAGAAGATATTCAAGGAGCCAACAAGCACATGAGAAATTGCGTACGATCATAAATCATTAGAGAGATGCAAATCAAAACAACGAGATATCATCTCACCCCAGCAATAATAGCAAAGTTCAACAGGTCAGAAAATAACAAATGCTGGCAAGCTTGTGCACCGCTGGTGGAATTGTAAAATGGTACAACCATTGTGGCAAACAGTATGGAGTTTCCTTAAAAAACTGAAAATGGAAGTACCATTTGACCTAGCAATTCTATTACTAGGAATATATCCTAAAGGTGAGAGATAGCACAAGGACAAACATATGTACACCTATGTTCATCGCAGCACAATTTACTATAACAAAGAGATGAACACAACCTAAATGCCCATCAATGGATGAGTGGATAACCAAATTATGGTATATGCACACAAGAGAATACCATGGTACATTAAAGAACAATGAGGGATTTGCAAATCATCTCACAATGTGGATGAACCTGGAAGACATTATGCTGAGTGAAATAAGTCAATCACAGAAAGACAAGTACTTTATGAATCCACTACTATAAAAAGACAAAGAAGGGTTTGCTTGGGAAAGGGAACTCACTTAGTAGATTACAAGGATAGGGAGGGAAGGGGAAGGATTAATTTTGGCCTAGTTGGGCCCACACACTGACGTGGGTAAGGGGAGGAATATACGGAAAGGATCTCTGACCATCATGATAACATTAGAAAATGGTAGGACACTGAATTTTGCACATAAGAGACAGACGACAGAAGCTAATACCAACCAATGTGTCCACAATACTGCATTACCATTAACACCACACACCAGGCTACAGATAAATACATAAACACCTGAGATGATCAGATGGGGGTCAGTGAATAGGAGTATACTCTAAATCAAGAATAGATTCAGCTGAGGCTAATCTTGCACAGACATCATGTGATACAAAATACCTGCAGTCCTTACAGAAACAATAGAAAATAGACACAGAGTAATCCCTCACAGACACCCAGACACTATGGGAGAGAGATCCAACAGATCTACCATCTCAGGACCATAGTACTGGGGGACACCAGACCCAAGTGCCACAACAAAATACATAAAAGCCTTGTTCTGCATCCTACTTTGGTGAGTAGCAACTGGGGTCTTAAAAGCTTTCAAGCGGCCATCTAAGATGCAGGTAATGGTATCTTAGCATCAGAAGTGAAGAAGAAGGAAAAAAAAAAAAAAAACCCAAGGGCATTTGGAAGCAATCAACCCTTGAGACAAGAAGAACTAGATGGTGCCCAGCTACCAATGCCAACTACTGAGCAAAGGATCAAATCTGGAGATCCTGGATAGAGTGGGAGGAAAAACATGGAACAAAATCCAAAAACTCAATAATAACCAGAATTACTGGTCAGATGGAGTCTGATGAGACCCCTAATACTATGGCCCTGGAATACACTCTGTGCCTGGAATAAAATTCACTCCCAGTGGCTGCCTCACAGTCCGATAGTTAACAAGATGTACATGCAGACCACTCAACCAAGGATGAGGCATCCATACACTCTATGGTAATATATCCCTTAGAACAACAGACCATGGGGCACCACAGAGGTAACATACAAATTGAGGAAATGAAAGACAAACAGGATAGCATAAATATGAAGGGCACAGGGGAGGGTTACTGGACAGGGAGGGGAGGAGACTGGGTTAGGGTTGGACATGGTAAATGGGGAGTGAAACTAAATGTACACATAACACTGAGTGCAAAACAATCTCTTAAAATAAAAAATTTAAAAAAATAAAGGAAAAGAAGTTACCAACCAAAAAAAAAGTCCTGGCCCAGACTGTTTCATTGGAGAATTCTGCCAAACATTCAGAGAAGAACTGACACCAATCCTAATCAAACTAGTCCAGAACGTAAAAAATGATGTAATCCTCCTAAATTCATTTTAAGAAGCAAGTATAACCTTGGTACCAAAATCAGGCAAAGACATCACTCAAAAGGAAAATTACAGACCAACATCTTTCATGAATATAGATGCAAAAATCTTCAATGAAATCCTAGACAATAGCCTCCAACAACATATCAAAATAAGTATTTCATTATAACCAAATAGGGTTCATATCAGGTATGCAAGGATGGTTCAACATTAGAAAACAATCAACATCATCTATCACATAAATAAAACAAAGGAAAAGAACCACATGATCATATCAATTGATGTGGAAGGCATTTGATAAAATCCAACACCCACTCCTGATCAAAATTCTCAGCAAAATAGGAATAGAAGGGACATTCCTCAACATAATAAAGGGCATCTATGCAAAAACAACAGCCAACTTATTCTCAATGGAGAGAGACTGAAACCATTCCTCTTGAGAACAGGAACCAGACAAGTATGCCCTCTATCACCACTTCTATTCAACATTGTACTGAAAGTCCTAGCCAGGGCCATAAGGCAAGAAGGGGAAATCAGAGGCATCCAAATTGGTAAGGAAGAAGTCAAATTATCCCTATTTGCTGAAGATATGATCCTATACCTAGAAAACCCAAGAGATTCAGTAAAAAAAAAAAAAAAAATCTACTGGAACTAATTGAGAGATTTAGCATTGTGGTAGGACATCAGATCAAAATCCAAAAATCAGTTGGATTCCTCTACACCAGCAAAGAGATTGCTGAAAGAAATAAGTAAATCAATACCATTTACAATAGCTACCAAAAATATAAAATACTTGGGAATAAATCTTACCAAGGACACCAAAGACCTGCACAAAGAAAACTACAAAAGACTACTTCAAGAAAATGTAAGAGATCTACATAAATGGAAGAATGTACCATGCTCATGTATAGGAAAATTGAACATTGTGAAAATGTCAGTTCTACACAAAGCAATCTATATATTCAATGCAATCCCAATCCAGATCCCACCAATATTCTTTAAGAATATGGAAAAACCAATCACTAACTTTATATAGAAAGGAGAAAGACCTCAGGTAAGCAAAGCACTGTTGAAGAAGAACAAAATAGGAGGTCTCACACTGTCAGATCTCAAAACCTACTATACAGCCACAGTAGTCAAAAGTGCCTGGTATTGATATAATGACAGACACATACACCAGTGGAACAGAATTGAGAAACCAGAAATATATCCATCAACCTATGATCAGCTGATCTTTGACAAAGGGTCAAAATCCATCAAATGTGGAAGAGAATGTCTGTTTAACAAATGGTGCTGGCAAAACTGGAAACCCATTTGCAGGAAAAATTTAACATGATCTGTACCTCACACCAAAACTAACAAAAACTACCTCACAAAAAATAACTCCAGATGAATCAACGACTTGAACATGAAACCTAAAACTGTAAAGTTTCTCAAGCGAAAACTAAGGGCAAATTGTTGTTATGTGCCATAGAGTTGGACCCAACTCATAATGACACCTCCTTGGGTTTCTGAGGCAAAGGGGCCCTAATATATGGCATAAATAGACTATCAAGCATAACCTAAAATGCACAAACAGCAGAAGATAAACTAGAGGAATGGAACCTCCTAAAAATTAAATTTTTACATGCTTCTAAAAACTTCTCCAAAAGAGTAAAAAGAGACTACAGATTGGGGAGAAGTATTTGGCAATGACACATCTGACAAATGACTTACCTCTAAAATTTATAGGAAATTCCAATAACTCAACAACAAAAAGATTAACAATCCAATTATAAAAATGGGCAGAAGACATAAATAGACACTTCACCAAAGAGGATATTCAGGTGGCCAACAAACGCATGAAGAAATGTTCACAAGCATTACCCATTCCTAAACTCATTGCCATTGAGTCGGATCCAATTTATAGCAACCCCGCCTTGGGTTTCCGAGGCAGTATCACTATGGAAGTAGATTGTCCAACCTACCTTCTGAGGAGTGGCTGGTGGGTTTGAACCACCAGCTTTCTGGTTAGCAGTCAAATGCCTTAGACACTACACCACCAGAGCTCCCATTACCCATTAGAGAGAGATAAAAATCAAAACAACAATGAGATACCATCTTGACCCAGCACTAATAGTAAAGTTCAACAAAATAGGAAATAACAAATGCTGGCGAGGATGTGGAGAGATTTGGACTCTCATACACTGCTGGTGGGACTGTCAAAAGATATCATCACTGTGGAAAGCAGTATGGGAATTCCTTAAAAAACTAGAATTAAAAATACTATTTGACCCATCAATCCCATTACTAGGTATATATTCTAAAGAAGTGAGAGCCAGGACAAGAAAAGATATATTCACACCCTTGTACACAGCAGCCCTATTCACAATATCAAAAAAGATGGAAACAACCTAGGTGCCCATCAACAGAAGAAAGGATAAGCAACTATGGTACATACACACAATGGAATACTATGCAACCCTCAAGAATAATGAAGAATCTGCCAAACACCGTATAACATGGATGAACTTGGAGGACATTATGCTGAGTGAAATAAGTCAATCACAGAAGGACAAATATTTTATTAGTCCATTATTGTAAAAAGTCAAGGTTTATATATGGAAGGAAATATTCTTTGTTGGTTACCAGGGGTGGTAAGGGAGCAGAGGGAACACTGTTAGATAGGTGGAGACAAGTATTGATTTGGGTGAAGGGAAGGGCAATGTACCAAATATGAGTGATCAACATGGTGATAACTGGGGAAGAGGAAGATATAGAGAGGTGCATGGGAGGTGTGGACAACTAAGATGAACTCTTTTGCACATACAGTACTGTGTTGTCAGTGATGGCAAACACTGATGCAGGTGTAGATAGATGGGTGGACAGGCTAAACGATTATGTATGTCTATGCAGGGAGGATTGTGCCCTTGACCATATATATGGTTAGCAGGGAATGTTTCTACAAGTGTATTTGTATGTTCAGTAAGATTTACCAAGTGTATAGGAGAGCTGACAAGGGACAACAAGGTTGTAGTCACTTCTTGCGCACAGCCAGCTACTTGGAGGGAGGGAGTAGTTGGACCTGTGGGATCGGGACCATGGTCACAGGGGACATCAAGCTCAATTGGCTTAACATACTACACAAAAACATTGTTCTACATCCTACTTTGCTGAATAGTGACTGGCATCTTAACAGTTTGCAAGTGACCATCTAGATGCAACCATAGGTCTCTCATCTTCCAGAGCAAAGAAGAATGAAGAAAATCAAAGATGCAAGGAAACAATTTAGTCCAAGGGACCGACATACCATGCGATCTTCAGCCTATATGACTATATGAGACCAGAAGAACTAGATGGTGATGGGCTACCACTGTCAACCACTCAGAGGGGGCGTCTATGTAGGAGATCCTGGATAGAGTGGGAGAACAATGTGGAACAAACCTCAAAATAATTAAAAAAAAAAAAAAAAAGACCAGGTTTGCTGGTCTGACAGAACCTGACGGAACCCCTGAGATTATGGTCCCTAGTTGCCCTTCAGGTCTGGAATTGAACTCACTCCTGTGGCTTCCAGACAAATAAAAGATAGGAATATGAGCTGAACATTTACATTAGGTAGATACACTCCTTGGAATGATCGATCATAGGAGAAAAAAGGGCTGTGCATGCACAGGAAGACATCTCAGGGGCAGGAGTGCATGGGAGGGAAGGACACAGGGAAGAGGTTAGTATGGGGAGGAAGTGAGAAGAGAGCTGTTGCATCACAAGAAATTGCAGTCAATGTCATCAAACAAAGTATATGAACTGCTGTATGGAAGATGAACTTGCTCTGTAAACTTTCACCCAAATCACAATAAAAATTTTTAAAACTAAAAAGAGTAACCAGGTCTATATAGTCAGTATTTTGTAAACACACTTTCCCGTTCCCACTCTTGTGGTCTTAGCGTAAGTTTAACTGATGTTCTCTTCCCTCCATTCTCACCCTATAGGACTGGAAGAGTGAAGTTCTGTGTACAGAGGTCATTTCTTGGCATGTCTTTTTCTCAAAAACATTCATCACTCTGCTCTGATGATAGAGTATGATTCAAATTTGTTACTATTACATTCAAGATCTCTATGATTTGAACTAAATCTATTTCCTTTCATTTACAAGTCATCTCCCATTGGGGCCTCTATGTTTTATAGCAGATCTAGCTAATAAATTATTTTTGTGAAGATGGAAATATTCTACAATCATTCTATCCAATAATACCACCACTAATCCCATATGGTCCCTGAGCTCCTGAAATGTGGCGATTACAACTGAGGAATTCAAATTTTGAATTTGTTTAATTTAAATTTAAATTCAAGTAGCAACATGTGGCTAGTGGCTACCATACTGGACAGCAAAGATCCAGAGCCGTGGTTATCAAACTTTGTCATGTATCAGAATTTTCTGGAGGGCATGTGAAAACAGAGATTCCTGGAGCCCATTCTAGAGTTTGTAAAACTAGCAGTCTTGAGTGAGGTACAAGAATTGGGAGCTCTGGTAGGATAGTGGCTAAGACACTTGCCTGCTAACCAGAGGGCTGGCGGTTCAAACCCACCAGCCACTCCTCGGAAGGAAGGTTGGGCAATCCTACTTCTGTAGTGATACTGCCTCGGAAACCCAAGGAGGGGTCGCTATGAGTCGGGGCTGACTCGACGGCACATAACAACAACAACAACAAATTCTCAAATGATTCTGATGCTGATGGCTAGTTCAGGAGGCAAGTTTGAGAACCACTGTCTTTGACAAGCAAAAACACTTACTTCTCTTGAACACAGCTAGTAAATGTGTCTATACCTACACAGGTTTTTGTTTGTAATTACACTTATGACTAACTTTATATTAAAAAAAAAACAAAAAACCTGTGTTTTCGCATTGATTCCAATTGATAGCTACACTACAGGACAACATAGAAATGCACCAGATGGTTTCCAATGCTGTAAATCTTTATGGAATCAGGCTACCACCACATCTTTCTCTTGAAAAAAGCAGCTGGTGGGCTTGAACCACCCAACTTTTCATTGGCAGCTGAATGCTTAACCAATGCACCACCAGGGCTCCTGCTTTATATTTACAGCCTGTCTATATCTTCATAAAATCATACTATTGGAAAACAAAGATTATATTTTTTTCCTTTCAGTAGAAGTTCTTTATTTAATTACAAAATTATATAAATTAAAAATTATGAATTCTTTTTTCAAAATATTAAATTTTTCTAGCTGATTTTTGTTTATTATGTATTTCAACTTTAATTGCATTGTTGTTGTTGTTGTTGTGTGCCACTGAGTCGGACCCAACACATAGCGACCCCTCCTTGGGTTTCTGAGGCAGTATCACTACAGAAGTAGATTGCCCAACCTTCCTTCTGAGGAGTGGCCGGTGGGTTTGGAACCACCAGCCTTCTGGTTAGCAGTCAAGTGCCTTATTGAACACCCTAAATTAATTTTGAAATGAGGGTGTTATAGGTTTGAGATTCTCATGGTTCTCCATCCTGTAATAATGGTTAGTAAGCTTAGTAATCATATTTCTGAGGTAAAAATGGCAAATGGCATAGAGATATTAGAAAAGGGGGCTAATGTCACAAGTAATGTTTAAAAACCTAACAAGACAAATCTATCACTGAGTAATATTTTCCAACTATATCAGAAACACTTTCAACAGCTTTAAACTTTTATACATAAATCAGCCCTTAAAAAAAAAAAAAAGTGAAGCTAACTTCCATTTTCTGCTGAAATGAGGCTGAATACCAAAAGGAACAAGGCATCATTAAAATGAGGTTCAAGGTGATATAAACACCAGGAGAAATGTTTCCAAGATCTCTTTCAGCAGTGTGCCTAGTTAAGACCAGGCAGTTAGTTCCTTACTGTGATCAGCCACCTTTAAACATGTAATTTGGAAAAAATGCCACCTATGGAGAAATCACTTCTACATCTTTTTAAATTGTAGAAAGTCATCATCAAATTATATTTCTTCAAATTATCAAAGAAGTTTACTCAGCACATTTTTGAAACAAAATCACTCTATTAGAGCTTCAAATAATGGGTGCCCATTTCCTTAAGCAAATCACTCTCTTCCTATTTTTCACACTAATAAGAAACTTTACATGAACATCAAAGAAACATGGTTAATGAACACACTCTCAAATTCAGAGCACAGGAAGAGCCTAGATGGAATCATCTGGCCTTAACTCAGTATTACCTGTTGCTAGGTAACCAAAAATAATAAGAGAAGGTCTGAAGCAGGCCAGAAAAAGAAACCCAGCCCCAGCCAATCTTTAAGAAACACCAGCCCTGCTACCAGCTTGATCAAGCTTGTAGGAGGCCCAAAATCAAAATGTAGCAGCAAATTTGGTATAGCTAAAACTGTCTTTACTGGTAATTGAATGCCCACCTTTTATACCAATAAGAAATTTAGCTGATAAGAACTTGTCCATGAAAAAATTTTATTTCTGGTCTAATCCACATATCTTTGAATTTGAGAAAGTGACTCTGATGTTCTAAGACAGCCATTCAAACTTCAATTTGAAAAATATCTGAAAGCTTGAAATATGGTCTATAAGTGTCTTGGGGTGCTTATTTTGGTTCATAGTGTTTTTATGGCTTCTGTTATTTTACTTTCTTTGTGTTTTGTTAATGAAATGCTCTTTCTAGGGATTTAAAATCCTTATTTTTTTTTAAAAAAAGTAACTATACAAGTAAATCAGTAAATAAAAATACTACATGATTAAGGACTAAAGATTGCTTACAAAAATTAGATCTATGTTCCAAAACTTTTGCATTCAGCACTGGTGGGACAAGACATTATGGAAAAGATAGGGTTCTGGCTGAGTCTCAAGAAAAGGAGTATACATCATGATCTTTTTTTGGGATGGAGTGGAGCTGCCTCCTGGGATTTCTGGGGTTGTGAATCTTTGATGAGGAGGGCTGCCATGTCTTTATTCTGTGGGGAAGCTGGTGAGTTCAACCTGTAGGACTTTTATTGATGGCCAAATGTCACCCTCAGCAAACGCTGCAGACATACCCAGGGGCTGTAGCTATCCCTCCTTCACCTGCCACACTAGCTGATCTACTGGGAAAAATAAGAACAAAAATGAAGATAAATGAATAAAATGTAAGAGTTATATGGGATGATATCAAAATAAATAGCACATCTCATTGGAATTCTAGAACAAAAGGAGGCAAGAAAAGAAAAAAAAAAAAGAAAGAAAGCCAGAGAAAATTGCCAAAGACTTCTCCAATATCATAAAAACAAATACATCCATATATATATATATATATATATATATATATCTCCATCCATCCAAGAAGCTCAATGAACCTCATACAGGATAGACCTAAGAGAAAGTCACCAAGACATTATATAATTAAACTTTCCAAAACCAGTGACAAAGAAAGAGAGCAAAACTTGGCAAAAATGAGATGTTACATAAAATAGGCAAGCAGGACTTCCAGTAAGATGGAGGACTAGGCAGAAAGACTACACAGACCCTCTTCAACAAAGAAAAGGGGAAGCAATTAATACAGACACAGAAGATAATCCTGGACCCCAGAGCCTTGAAGGGAAGGATACAGAAGTGGACTAAACCCCAACTAGAAGAAGAATTTGCATGAAAATACCAAAAAAGGAGATATACGGAGCTGCGGTCTGGCAGCGATCCTGAGGGATCTTGACCACATGGCACAGACAGCTTGGAGAGTGCCGAGTCTGGTAGGACTTAAGAATTAACCTAAAAATCAGCCCTGCAAGCCAGAGACTGCATGGAGGACTGCTCTGGTGGCTGGTGAATAAAAGGAGAAGCAGCAAAGAGGGCAGGCAGACTGAGCTATGGACTTTTGCCTGTCCGGAGGGCACAGCCATTTTGAATGTTTACAAGAGCCTTGATCACTTTGGATATTTAAAGAGACAGTGCTCTCCCATATTCCAGAGGCTTAAGTACAGATTCCGCTCGCCAGTAACACCCCAAGGACACTCCAGACCTGGACGACTGAAAAGGTGTGACATTCCCCTTTTTACTCTTATACTCCACACCTGCTTGGTGACTGGAGGTGCAGCCACCTCCCACTCCCACCCACCTTCTGGGCTCACAGGAACTCCATCCCAGTCTGTGTGCTCTGACGGAGCCTGGGTGCCCTGCCCTGCCATCCCCTGATTTTTCTTTTTTTTATTTTTCTCTTCTTTTTTCTGGTTATTACTTTGCTTGTTTTTGTCTGTTTTAAAACTATTATTATTAATAATACTTTTGTCCTTTTTACTATTATTCTTTATTTTTCCCCTCCCAGGTCCTAGTTTTCAGCTTTTTTTCTTTTCCCTATTCCTACTTGCAATTTTTTTTTTATCCTTTTCTTCTTGTGGTTAACCCTGATCCTTGTTTTTGCATTTTTCCCATTTTTTTCATCATTAGTCTCCTCTACCTTTTTTTCTCTTAGTATCCCCAGATATTGCAGATTTTCTTGTTTTTTTCCTCTTCTTTTTTCCCTTTTGTCTTTTTTTGGTTACTATTCCTGTGTGCTTACATGGTGTATTTTTTGTCCAAGTGCTTTTAGTTTTTTGATGGTTATTCAGTTGTAATTTTTGTCTAACTGAGTGGGAGACAGCAACAGTATCCATAAAACACAGCTACATCCACACCTCCTGCAACTTCACTTACTGAGCAAGAGCCATCTCCTTCTCCACCAATGGGCCAATGAAAAAAACCACCAAGGAAAGCCTGAATCACCCTTGGCTGCCCTTCACAAACAGTTAACAGAGATCTAAATACAACAATACCACAATGCCTCAGAGATGACAGACCATCACAGTCTACACAAAGAAGCAAGATAAAGTGGTAGAAACAAGACAGCAGGATACAGATCCAGAACACATCCCTGAGGAAGAAGCAGCATTGGAAATCTCTGATAAGGAATTCAAAAGAATTATCTTTAGGTATCTTCAAAGGATTGAGAGACAGACTAAAGAAAACACAGAAAAAAACCTAGAAGAATTT
>NW_006921650.1:10169564-10175678 GCF_000298275.1 Orycteropus afer afer | reverse complement strand
TCCTTCAATGCTCAGGGGTCCAAGATTATCTTCTGTGTCTGTGTTAATTGGTTTCCCTTTTCTTTGTTGAAGAGGGTCTGTGCAATCCTTCTGCCTAGTCTGCCATCTTGCCCCACCTCAGAAACAAATTTCTTGAAATGCAAGATTTACCAAAATTAACAAGACTGAGATAGAATATTTGAACAAACCAATGACAAAAGAATAAATAGCAGTCATAAAAATAAACTCCCACAAAAACATCCTGGCCCAGATGACTTCACTGGAGAATTCTATCAAACATTCAGAGAAGAATTGACACCTATCCTCAAACTATTCCAGAGCATAGAAAAGGATGGAATGCTCTAATATTCATTTTATGAATATTGATACCAAACCAGATAAAGACACCACTGAAAAGGAAAACTAGAGACCAATATTTCTCATGAATATATATTTAAAAATCACCACCAAAATCCTAGCCAACAGAATCTAGCACCACATCAAAAAAATAATACACCAATACAAAGTGGGATTTTTACCAGGTATGCAAAGATAGTTCAACACCTGAAAAACAATAAATGCAATCAATCAAATAAATAAAACATAGCAAAGAACCACATGATCCTATCAATTGATGCAGAAAAGGTATTTGATAAAATCCAACACCCATTCTTGATTTAAAAAAAAAAACTCTCAGCAAAATAGAAATAGAAGAGAAATTTCTCCATAAAATAAAGGCAAAACCAACAGCCAACATTACTGTCAGTGGAGAAAGAGTCAAAGAATTCCCCTTGTGAGTGGAAACCAGACAAGGATGCCCTTTATCACCTCTTCTATTCAACATAGCATTGGAAGTCCTAACCAGGACAGCAAGTCAAGATACAGAAATAAAAGCATCCAAATTGGCAAAGAAGAAGTAAAACTATCTCTACATGCACATGACATGATCCTATACATAGAAATCCCCGGGATTTATACAGAAAACTACCAAACTAATTGAAAGATTCAACAAAGTGGCAGCAAACAAGATTAACATACAAAAATCAGTTGGATTCCACTATATCAATAAAGAAATATCTGAAAAGGAAACAAGAAAAATGAAACCATTTACAATAGCTACCAAAAAGGTAAAATACTTAGGAATAAATATTACCAGGCACACAAAAGACCTATACAAAGAAAACTACAATACACTACTACAGCAAGCTGTAAGAAACCTACATAAATGGAAGAACATGCTATTCCAGTGAACAGGAAGACTGAATATTGTGAAAATGTCAATATTACTCAGTTGTTATTGTTATTGTTATGTGCCGTCGAGTCGGACCCAATTCATAGCGACCCCTCCTACGGTTTCTGATGTGGTATCACTATGGAAGTAGATTGCCCAACCTTCCTTCTGAGGAGTGGCTGGTAGGTTTGAACCACCAGCCTTTTGGTTAGCAGTCAAATGCCTTAGGCACTACGCTACCAGAGCCACCCAGAGCAATCTATAAATTTAATGTAATCCTGACCCAAATTCCATCAACATTCTTTAAAGACATGGAAACCAACCACTAACTTTATAGGGAAAGGAAAGAGAGCTCAGAGAAGCAAAGCATTATTGAAGAAGAAAAACAAAGTAGGAAGTCTCATACTCCCTGATCTCAAAACCTACTGTACAGCAACAGTAGCCAACAATAGCATGGTTTTGACTAGTACAAGGAATAGAATTGAGAACCCAGGTATAGATCTAACAACCTATGGACAATTGATCTTTGTCAGGGCCAAAGTCCATTAAATGGAGGAGAGAGCACCTCTCTAACATATGAGGCTGGCAAATTGGATATCTATTTGCATAAAAATGAAACAAGACCCACACCTCACACCATACTCAAAAATGAACTCAAGATGGATCCAAGACCTAAATGTAAAACCCCAAACTATAAAGTTCAAAGATAAAATAGGGGCAAACCTAGGTGCCATAATTTATGGCATAAATAGACTGTCAGTCTTAACTAAAAATGCACAAACAGCAGAGGATAAACTAGATGATTGGAATCTTGTAAAAATTAAATTCTTATGTGAAAAAAAAAAAAAAAAACTTCTCCAAAAAAGTAAGAAGAGAACCTACAGATTGGGAAAAAACAATTGACAGTGATTTATCCAACTATGGACTTATCTCTAAAATTCATAGAAGACTCCAACAACTCAACCTCAAAAAGCTAAACAATTCAATTAAAAAATGTCAAAGGACATGAACAGAATCTTCACCAAAGAAGATACTCAAGCAGCCAACAAACACATGAAGAAATGTTTGTGATCATTGGTCATTAGAAGGATACAAATCAAAACATATTACCCCAGCAATAACAGCAAAGTTCGACAAGACAGAAAACAATAGATGCTAGTGACGTGTGGAGAGACTGGGATTCTCATATACTGCTGGTGGAACTGTAAAATAGTAAGTACAACCACTGTGAAAAAGAGTATGGTGCATCATTAAAAAGTTGTAAATAGAAATATCATCTGATCTAGCAACCACACTGTTTGGGTTCTCTAGTGCTGCACTAACAGAAAATACCCCAAGTATGTGGCTTCAACAAACAGGGATTTATTCTCTTACAGTTTAGGAGGCTAGAAGTCAAAGTTCACAGTACCAGCTCTAGGGGCTGGATGAAAGTCCCTCGACCTTAGGTTTCAGCTCTGTTTCTTGCTCCTGGCCCACTGAAGCTGGAGGCTTCTCTTAACTCAGACAACTGCTGGCTGCTGAGGACCCCCAAGGAGGGGTCGCTATGAGTCAGATCTGACTCCATGATAATGGTTGCATTTCACATTATTATGAAAGTCAAGGAAAGCTTAACTCAGGGAAGGAAATTTACTTTATTGATTACCAGGGATGAGAAAGGAGCAGAGGAAAAACTGCTAGCTAGGGAAGAGATGCGTATGGACTGGGTGAAGAGAAAGGCAAAATAAGAAAAGTGTGGGACCAAGACAATAATGATAGGGAAAAAGAGCACACTGAGAGGTACACAAAAGGTAAAGACAACAAAGGTAAATACTGTTATATACACAATACTGCTTTATCAGTAATAACAAACACTTGTCTACAGGTGGATAAGCAGACAGGCAAAAAGATCAGGTATGAGTAGGTGAATGGTAATAAACTCATGACCATACACAGGTCTGGCTGATAATATTCCTACATGCATATTTGTATGTGCTACAAAAATGTCTGTGTACATTATAGACCTAACAGGGGACAAGGCTGAGATACTTCTTAGCCACAATGAAGCACCTGGAGGGAGTGAGTTGCTAGGCCTGTGGGCTCAGAACCATGGTCTCCAAAGACCAGCAGATCATCAAGCTCCTCTGGCACAGCATAGTATACAAAAACATTGTTCTACATCCTACTCTAGTGAGTAATGACTTGATACTTAAAAGCTTATGAACGGCCATCTAAGGTGCTGTCATTGGTCTCTCCCAGAGCAAAGAACAGTGAAGAAAATCAAAGACATATGGAAACAATTAGTCCAAGGGACCAAAGGACCACAGGAACCTCAGCCTACATGACCCTGAGACAGGAAGAACAAGATTGTGCCCAGCTACCAACACTAGCTACTCAGAAAGGGATCAAAACTGGAGAGCTTGGATGAAGAGGTAGGAAAAATGTGGAATATTCAAAAACAGAAAAATGACCAGAATTACTGCTTAGACAGAGACTGGTGAAACCCCCAGGCTATGTTTCCAGGTTACTCTTTGGGACTGGAATTGGACTCACTCCCATGGGGTAGCTCTCAGCCAAACAAAAGACGGGCCTATGGACTGAACACCTACCCCAGGGAGACACACTTCTTGAAAGTGTCAACCGTGATACATTAGAAAAGCAGCATTTGCATAGGGGGAAAGCTAGACAGACAGGAACTCTTAGGTGAGAAGAACACAGGGAAGAGATAACCACAGGGAGGAGGCAGGAGGAAAGCTGTCCCATGGTGGAGATTGTAACCAGTGCTGTGAAACAAAATGTGCATGAACTGTGAGTGTAAACTGAATCTGCCTTGTAAATCTGTACCCAAATCACAATAAAAAATTTAAAAAAGAATATGACTTAAGTGATAAGAACCAGGATCAATGTTGAAGGAAATGAGAGTTAAGTAATCATAATGTGTTCAGGATAAATGAGAAGCCTGCTTCAAGAGGACAATTCATCATTACTTATTTCAGTTAGACATCATTGTAAGCTTATTCTTGCCAGACCTTTAAGAGCCACTTTAATGATGTCATCTCTTTGAGGTAGCCACTACTTTATCAATTTCATAGATAAGAAGGGGCTGACTTGACTCCAAGGAACTCAGGGAAAAAAAAAAATTATGCATACAGAAACTAAGTTTAACGTGTTTTAAAAGTTACGAAAGGTCACAGAAGGAGTTCTGGTTGTACACTAATTAAGCACTGGACTGCTAATCGAAAGGTCCTTGGGAGGAAAGACCTGTAGATGAACTGCCATAAAAATCACCATACTGTTACTCAGATCACATGAGCTTTCTGTTTATTTGCCAACTTCTCCATCCCCACTCAACCAGATATTTTCATAAGAGTGCTATGCTAATTTTTTTACAGCAACAGGTAAACAAAATAATAGCATAGCACTTATGGAAATACCTCACAGGAGGAGGGCACAGTGGGCAAACAAACATAGTGGGTGTTGCAACATCTGCGTAAAAATCTGCAATTCCTTTTGTTAGTTGCCCTCCAGTCAGTTCTGACTCAGAGTAACCCTATGCACAACAGAATGAAACAATTCTAGTCGAGCACCGTCCTCAAAATTGCTGCATGCTTGAGACCATCATTGTAGGCACTGCGTCAATCCATCTCCTTGAGGTTCTTTGCCTTTTTCACTGAGTCTACTTTCCTAAGCATGAGAGCCTTCTCCAGGGACTGGTCCTTTCCGGCAAGGGGACCAAAGCAGATGAGATGAAGTCTGGCCATTCTTGCTTGTAAAGAGCATTCCAGCTGCACTTCTTCCAGGACAGATTTCTTCATTCTTCTGGCAATCCATGGTACTTTCAGTATTCTTCACTAACACCACAATTCAATGGTATCAACTCTTCAGTCTTCCTTATTCATTGGCTAGCTTTCACATGCATATGAGGCAACTGATAATACCATGGCTTGAGTCAAGTGCACCTCAGTCTTCAAAGTGACATCTTTGTTCCTTAATGTTTTAAAGAGGTCTTTTTTGCAACAGATTTCCCCCTGCAACATGTGGTATGATTTCTGACTGCTTCTTCCATGGGTGTTGATTGTGGATGCAATAATATGAAACCGCTGACAACTTCAGTCTTTTCTCCACTAATCGTGATGCTGCTGATTGGTCCAGTTTTGAGAATTTTTATTTTCTTTATGTTGAGGTGTAATCCATACTACAAACAGTTGTCTTTAATGTTCATCAGTAAGTGCTTGAAGTCGTGTTATTTGCATATTGCAGTTGTTAATGAGTTTTCCTCCAATCCTGATGTCACATCCTTCAAACACACACACACACACACACACACACACACACACACACACACACACACACACCAAGTTGGTTCTGACTCAACAGCAACCTTTCCTTGGGTTTCCAAGGCAGTATCTCTACGGAAGTAGACTGCCCAGTCTTCTTTCCAAGGAATGGCTGGTTGGTTTGAACTGCCCGCCTTCTGGTTAACAGTCAAATGCTTTAGGCACTACGCCACCACAGCTCCTATTCACATTCAATAAGTACAATGAAAGAATATTGTCCTGATGACCACCCTTTCTGATTTTAAGCTATGCAGTGTCCTCTTGTTGTGTTCGGGTGACTACTTCTTGATCTATGTACAGTTACCTCCTGAACAAAATTAGGTGTTCCGGAATTCTTTTCCTTCACAATGTTATCTATAATTGCTTATAATCCACACAGTTGTATGCCTTTGCATAGCCAATAAAACACACAGACATCTAACATCAGCAATGATATCCCTCATTCCTCATCCTTTTCTGAATCCAGCTTGAATTTCTGGCCTCTTCCTGTCTATGTACTGTTGTTGTTGTTGTTAAGTGCCGTCGAGTCGTTTCCGACTCATAGCGACCCCATGCACAGCAGAACGAAACACTGCCCGATCCCGCACCAGC
>NW_006921650.1:10155882-10168584 GCF_000298275.1 Orycteropus afer afer | reverse complement strand
TTTGTCATGATCCACACAATCAAATGCCTTTGCATAGTCAATAAAACACAAGTAAACATCTTTCTGGTATTCTTTGCCTTGAGCCAAGATCATTTTAAATTATATTCAGGAATATTTTACTTGCATGTGATATTATTGTTCAATAATGATATTGTTCAATAATTTCCACATTCTATTGGAACACCTTTCTTAGGAATGGGCACAAATACGTATCTCTTGCAGTTCGTTGGCCAGGTAGCTGTCTTCCAAATCTCTTGGCATAGGCAAATAAGCACTTCGAGCATTGCATCCATTTGTTGAAATATCTCAGTGGGTATTCCATCAATTACTGGAGCCTTATTTTTTACCAGTTCCTTCAGTGCAGCTTGGACTTCTTCCTTCAATACCATTGGTTCTTAATTATATTTTACCTACTGAAATGGTTGAATGTCAACCAATTCTTTTTAATATTGTGACTGTGCCTTCCTCCTCTCTTCTTTTGATGCTTCCTGTATCATTCAATATTTTGCCCACAGAAATCTTCAATATTGCAACTCGAGGCTTGAATTTTTTCTTCAGTTCTTTCTGCTTGAGAGTGTGTTCTTCCTTCTTGATTTTTAACTCCAGGTTGTTGCATATTTCGTTAAAACAGTTTAGTTTGCCATCTCAAGCTTCCCTTTAAAATCTTCTGTTCTGCTCTTTCATCATTTTTTCCTTTCACTTTAGCTACTCTGTTCAAGAGCAAGCTTCAGAGTTAGTTCTGATATCCATTTTAGTCTCTTCTTTCTTTCCTATCTTTTTAAATACTGTTTGCTTTCTTCATGTGTGATACTCTTGATGTCATCCTACAACTTGTCTGTTCTTCAATCATTGGTGTTCAATGCATAAAATCTATTCTTCAAATGGTCTCCAAACACAGCTGGGATATCACCAAAAATTCACGGAAACAATTAGTCCTAGCGACTGGTATACCATCCAATCTGCAGCCTATACAACTATGAGACCAGAAGAAGTAGATGGTGCCTGGCTACCACTGTCATCCACTTGGAAGGGGATCTATGTAGGAGACCCTTGACAGAGAGGGAGAATAATGTGGAACAACACTCAAAATCATTTGGAGGAAAAAAAAAAAAATAGTTTTGCTGGTCTGATAGAGCCTGGTGGAACCGCTGAGACTATGGCCCCTAGCTGCACTTTAGGTCTGGAGTTATACTCACACCTGTGGTTTCCAGCCAAACAAAAGACAGACATATGAGTTGAACATTTACCTGAGGTAGATACACTCCTTGGAGAGAACAATCATGGGAGAAAGAAGGGCTGCTTATGCACAGGGAGACAGTTGAGGGGGCAGGAGTGCTTGGAGGGATGGACACAAGGAAGAGGTAACTATGGGGAGGAAGTCAGAGGGGAGCTGTTGCATTGTGATAAATTGTGGTCAATGTCATGAGACAAAGTGTATGTGAACCTCCGTATGGAAAGTGAATTTACTCTTTAAATTTTCACCCTAATCACAATGAAAAAAGGAAAAAGAAATTTGTCCTGGAACAAGTGCAGCCAAATGCTCCTGGGAATTGAGAATGGCCAGTCTCACCTCGCTTGGTCATATTGTCAGAAGGAACATTCCCTGAAGAAGAATGTCATGCTTCATAAAGTGGATGGTCAATGAAAAATGGGAAGACCCTCAACAAGATGGATTGATACTGTGGCTACAATGAAGGGCTCAAGTATAGTAAGGATTGTGGGTCTGACACAGGACCTGGCAATATTTCATTCTGTTGTACACAGGTTCACTATGACTTGGAACTGAATTGATGGCACTTAACAACAACAGTAGTTAATAAACTGTACTTACTTACTAAACCTTTATTCATTAAAAACTTGATTTGTTGAAAGTCAACACTCAACATATCTGATCATTTATCTAAAATTTCCAAACTCTGAAACTTTATTTATATATATTAAGTTAAAAGTCCTAATTTTGAAGTGTGCATGTGCAAAATGTGTGATATAGGTAAAAGCTGTGAATTTTTTTTCTTTTTTTAAGTTTGAGGTGCCTGCCTTTTTGCTGTTTGATGTCATTTGGTCTGTTGTGTGAAGTTCATTTTATGTTGGAAAGATGATATTAGACATGATCTAATTCTTAAAGGGGGTAATGAATAGAGATAAAGGAGGGAAGAAGATTTAAGCTTTCTGATGTTTCTGAGTACAAAAAATATCAAGGCATATGTACCACTGGGAAATGCCTATTGCTACAAGGAAGAGTTGTTAACCAAATAAAAGTTTGTGGCAACAAGCAAATTTCAAATTGAAACAGGCTATATTTGTATTTTGGGAGCTCTGGTAGCATAGTGGCTAAGGCACTTGACTGCTAACCAGAAGGCTGGCGGTTCAAACCCACCAGCCACTCCTCAGAAGGAAGATGGGGCAATCTACTTCCGTAGTGATACTGCCTCAGAAACCCAAGGAGGGGTCGCTATGAGTCAGGTCCGACTTGATGGCACACAACAACAACAACATATTTACATTTTGGGAGCTCTGGTAGCATAGTGCCTAAGGCACTTGACTGCTAACCAGAAGGCTGTCAGTTCAAACCCACCAGCCACTCCTTGGAACAAAGATAGGGTAATCTACTTCCGTAGTGATACTGCTTCGGAAACCCAAAGAGGGGTCACTATGATTTGGGTCCGACTCGACGGCACATAACAACAACAACATATTTATATTTCATGTTGTAATTATATCATTGTTAACTATGAGTTCACTTAAAGAAAATGGTTTCATGAAACTGTATTGTAATAGATTATTGTAGTTATAGTCCCAAATTTATTCATGAAATCCTGTATGATCACCCTTGGTTATTGCCTTATCATACTGTCTGATAAGCTTGGCCATATTACTTGCTTTGGCTGATGGGACAGTAACAAATGTGACTCAAGCAAAGACCTGAGAAGTGCTTGAACAATGGTGCTTGTATGTGCTTGCTGCTCTTGGAATGAAGTTCCATGTAAACAAGCCTGGGCTAATCTGCAAGAATGAACCATTGAGTTGAGACCATACTGAGCCAGCCAGCTCCCCAGTGGTTGCAGACACATGAGAGAGCCCAGCCAAGACCAGACCCGCCCAGCTAAGTGCAAATCAAATTACTAATGAATAGAAATGAATTATCTTAATCTGATATTTTTATCCTATGATAAATGTCATTTCTACTACAGTAATCTCAAGACTCTGTCAGACACAAATAAGTTGTCCTCATGTGCTTGTGGTAAACATAAAGGCTAGTAGTATAAATATTTAAACAAAGTAATGATGAATTAAATATCATCATGTGTAAGAACTTACAACATACTCAGTTTATCTTGGAAGTTCTTTAATAATGCTGAACTTATAAATAACTTCTTAAAAATAAAATCTCTATTATGATGTTCTGTAATGAATGTTTCATAAATACAGATAAATAGATTCCATTATTAATATTCTCACACATGAATATTTAAAATATAGAAATATAGCTTTTATGGATTTAATTTACCATATATATTCATTCTCAGATATTAAATGAATACTACTCTTTGAAGCCCAATGTTCTTAAATATTTGAGTCCGTAAGTGATATGTATGGTAAGAATAAATAAAATAATAACAAAGATCACAATTTCTCAATCCAGATAATTTTACATATGTATGAAATCACTGAAAACTTAAAATGATTTACAGACTTATCTTGCAAATGTTTATAGCACTTTATAAACCCCCTTTGCTATTAATATTAAATCTATTTAATATTTATTTGTTACTTTATTGAATAGCTTATACATTCCTTTATAAAATAGAATACTTCTCTAAAGCAGAGTTCAAGTCCACGAGATCATAACTCTAGTTTATACAACGATTACATACCTACATAAACTAGACCATGTCCTAGGTTTAAAATGCAAGGTTTTAGAGAGTAACAAGTTTTATCTGAAATAATCATTATTGCTCTTCTGTAACATAAAAAAAAAATACAGATATAACAGCATAAATGCAAAGATGTTGCAACTTAGTTAATATCAAACCCTAATCAACAAAAGATTTTCTAAAAAAAAATCCAAAAACTTTTATGAAGCCAACATAAGCTTGTTATAACAAAATGTACACATAGAGAACACAGATTTCAGCAGATATTCAAGTGATTAAAAAATATTTTTCTGTAGAAAATCAGATCTTGTTTATTATCTTTGAATTAATGCTTCCTGTTTCTCCTCCCTTCTTCAGAGGATTGTGTGATATAAAGGAAGGAGCAATGGCAAGGTATGAAGTTGAATGCCCAAAGTCAAAACAAAGAAGACAGAACTGAAATAAGAGGTAAAGATGAAGTTTCAGGAGTTAGAATATGGTCAGAATCAGAAAAATATCTGTTAGAATTAAGACTTATGTAAGCAACAATCTTATGGGCGAACAATGGCTAAGAGCCAAATATACTAGAAACAGTTATAAAGAAAGAAAAAGAGCTATCACTTCTTAAGTGCCTGCTGTGTGCCAGACACTATGCTCATACTTAACCTAAACCAAAAACCAAACTCATTGATGTAGAGTAGCATCCGACTCTTAGCGACCCCTCTTTGGGTTTCCGAGGCGGTATCACTACAAAAGTAGATTGCCCAACCTTCCTTTCAAGGAGTGTTTCGTGGGTTTCAACCTCCAGCCTTCTGGTTAGCAGTCAAGTGCCTTAAGTACTATGCCACCAGAGCTCCCATACTTAGCCTAGATTACCTCATTTAATTTTTACCATCACTTTGTCAGGTCAGTATTCATGCTGTTGCTTCATAAACCAGGAAATAAGCTAGGATCATTTTGTGACCTGCCTAAGATAGTTAAATTTAAACGGATACAACAAAATACAAAACCAGACATGTCAAAGGCCTAAGCTTATACTCTAATTTAGCATCCATGGCAAAATAAGAGGCTAAATGTTGAGTTAAATTCCTACATCAGCCCTAGAATTATTTGACTAGCATTTCCAATCTTACAGACACTGTGTACTAGTTTTCCTCTCCTAAAAATAACTTCTGCTGCTCTGTTCTAGACCCCTGGCGCTGGCATTGTAAGGTCCCAGAAGGATAATGACTTCTCTCTAATGTGACTATCTAATAGACTTGGGTCATCTTCTACAGCCCCTTCTATGTATCCGACTAAACTTAGGAAATGAAAGTGCACTGGGCTTTGCTTGTATAAGGCATTTTAATGGTTGCAAGGAAACATAGATATAACACAATCTTTGCCTTGAGGGAGGTTAAAGGCTAGTAGGATGGAAAGATATATACAAATACCTTAAAATATACATTGTTCCCCAAGGGGAAATCAAAGAATTCTGAACTCCCTATCCCGCACATAAACCTAATAATTTTTCTCTTAGTAATAACAAAACTACTTAATCACGAGGTTTACCCACATTAAAGGCACAGCTGAGGCATGACTAAACCAAGGAGAAATGGTGAAATGCACTTAGTGTCTTTAGCACCAAGCTTCAACACAGGAATTGCTCAATAAACATTTGCTACTTTGTATCATGATGAATACCAAAATAGTAATGGTTACAAGGGGAAAACATGTTTTCAATTTGAGAGGAAGACTTTTTTCCTCTTACATGAAAGAAAAACATTATGCATCCCTTTGCTTTCAGTAGAGTCCAAAAAGAGAGCTGTTAAACCAAGCTATGACAAGCATTTATTATAAAAGAATGATGAGTATCATGTGATGCAGAAAGTAAGGTACAAAGAGGTTGCTATGAAAGTCCAGAAGAGAAAGAGGGTAATCTAGGATGTAAAGTATTAACTCATTTTATCTTATTTAATACATATGGCTATCAAAAAATAGGATAAATAATTCACTCTTTGTCCATAGTATATTTCAAGATTGGCGTGTAAAATTACATAATGTCTTGCACCATACTCAAAATCATTGCCCATCATAGAAGCCACTATGTCAATCCATCTTGTAGAGGGTCTTCCCTGTTTTCTCTGACCCTTAGCATGATATCTTACTCCAGGGACTAGTCCCTTCTGACAACATGACCAAAGTACAAGAAAGATGTCTAGCCATTCTTGCTTCTAAGGACCATTCCTGCTGTACTTCCAAGAGAGTTTTGTTTTTTCTTCTAGCAGTGCACGGTACATTTAATATTATTCACAACACCACAAATCAAATGCATCAATTCTTCTGCAGTCTTTCTTACTCATTGTACAGGTTTCATAGGCATGTGACATTACTGAAAATACCATGGCTTGAGTCAGGTGCACCGTAGTCTTCAAAGTGATATCTTTGCTCTTAAACACTTTAAAGAGATCTTTTGTAGCAATTTTCCCAGTGCAATGTACCATTAGATTTCTTAACTGCTGCTTCTATAGGCAATGATTGTGGATCCAAGTAAAATGAAATCCCTAATAACTTCAATCTTTTCTCCATTTATCATGTTGTTGCTTATTGGTCCAGTTGTAAGGATTTTTGTTTTCTTTATGTTGAAGTGTAACCTATACTAAAGACTGTCGTGTTTGATCTTCATCAGTAAGTGCTTCAAGTCTTCTTCATGTTCAGCAAGCAAGGTTGGGTCATCTGCATATCACAGTATGAGTCTTCCTCCAATCCTGATCAACATTCTTCTTCATATAGTCCAGCTTCTTGCATTAGTTGCTCAGCATAGAGATTGAATAAATATGGTGAAAGGATACATCCCTGTAACACACCTTCCCCAATTTTAAACCATGCAGTATCCCCTTATTCTATTCAAACAACTGCCTCTGGACTATGTACAGGTTCCTCATGAGCACAATTAACTATTCTGGAATTCCCATACTTCACAACATTATCCATAATTTGTTATGATTCACCCAGACACATGCCTTTGCATAATCAATAAGACACAGGTAAACATCTTTCCAGTATTATTTGCTTTCATGCAAGATCCATCTGACATCAGCAATGATATACATTGTAACATGTTCTCTTCTGAATCCAGCTGGAACTTCTAGCCATTCCCTGTCAATACACTGCTGCAACCATTTTTTAATTATCTTCAGCAAAATCTTACTTGCACATGATGTTAATGATATTCTTCAATAATTTCTGCATTCTGTTGGATCATCTTTGTTTGGAATGGGCACAAACATGGATCTCTTCTAGTCATAGCCCAGGTTGTTGTCTTCCAAATTCCTTGGCATAAATGAGTGAGCACCTCCAGTGCTGCATCTGTTTGTTGAGACATCTCAATGGGTATTCCATCAATTCCTGGAGTCTTGATTTTTGCCAACTCCTTCAATGCATTTTGGACTTCTTCCTTCAATACTATCAGTTTTTGATCATATGCTATCTCCTAAATGATTGAACACCCACCAATTCATTTTGGTATGATGACTCTGTGTATTCCTTCCATCTTCTTTTGATGCTTCCTGCATCCTTCAATATTTTGCCCATAGAATCCTTCAGTATTTTGCACATAGAATCCTTCAATATCACTTCTCGAAGGTTGAATTTTTTCTTCAGTTCTTTCTGCATGTGAAATGTCAAGCTTGTTCTTCTCTTTTGATTTTCCAACTCCAAGTCTTTGCACATTTCATTATAATACTTCACCTTGTCCTTTTAATCTGCCCTTTGAAATTTCTGTTCAGCTCTTTTACAGGGAATAATACAAGTAAATATCCAGGAAGAAGGGTAAAACTGGTTTGGGAGACAGTCAGTCATTCTCTCATATAAGTCAACGACTAAATGTTTCAAGAAATAATGAAAACATACATTATGCTGCACAATTTGTCTTTATATGAGTTATTTAGATTTTTTTCATGATATTGTCAGCCATTAGGCAAAAAGTCAGATGAGCTTCAGGTTATATACTGATTGTTAAATCTGAGTTTTGCATCAGTTAAAAGAACAAATTATTTTCTAAGAAAATTCTAATTGCCTATGTATATTGTTAGGCTGAAGCAAACCAAAGCCCCAATATGTCAGTTGGCAGCTTCCTCCAGGTGTCAGGCCCTGATGAGACAGCCTGATAAGACAACCGAAGTGACAGAACCCACCCAGGCTGCAAAGTCCCATGCAATGACAAACTTCCTCCTGTGAAGTCCCCTCATTCTAATTAAGTGCAGACCCATGCTAACAGCTAATTGGACCCTGCCATTTCCTTAGAGGACCCTGTCATTTCCTTGGTGTCCCCAATTAGGTCCTTTCTGTATCTATAAAAATCTGCCCCCCCCCACCCGGGGGTGCGACTGGCCTTGATGCTAGGGCATGAGAACCTTGCCCGGGAGTGCTAATAAACTGCTTCTCTGAAATAACTCCGTGTCCTGGTGTCTTGGCAGCTCTGCATTACATATATAATCATCGATATTGATAAAGATACTAAAGTATATTGTGTTAGGCTGTGTTCTCTAGAGAAGTAAAACCAGTAAAGCTTATATATACATATAAAGAAAGAGAAATTTATCTTAGGAAAATGGCTCACACACTTAGAAAAGCTGACAAGTCCAAAGTTCTTGGATCCAACGTCAAGCTGGAAGCATTTCCTGACTCACACAGTTGCAGGGGCCAAAGAGCTCAAGGTTGGCAGGCAGTGTACCAGCTGCTGACTCCAACAAATGATGAATCCAAGATCTCCAGGCCGAATGGTGGATTGTTCACTCAAGGACAGTTGTAGACAGCACAACAGGATCCTGATCCAAAGAACAGTGTCCCATTTTCCCAGGGTGTCCATAAATATATTGGAAGCAGACCACACTCCCAGAGAAGGACCCCCTCAATGGATTAGCTGCTCAAATCATATACATCTGATCCAATCATTGGAATAACCCACATGACAACTGCTTAAACCACACAGAATTGTGGTCCAGCTAAGTTGACACACAACTCCAACGATCATATACATATATAATAGAGAGACTGTACATTTGTTTATAAGGTTCAAATCTAGCCTTATAAGGGCAAAGGTGTTTTCCCTTTTGTTTTCTGATGTACTTATATACCTCAATCACCTAGAGAAGTATCTGACACAGATTAGACACTCGATACATAATATTTAAATGTTTTTAATGAACAAATATCTTAAGTACTTTCTCATGTGTTATACACACACACACATGCAATGCACTGCCGTGGAGCCAGATCCCACTTATTGCAAACCCTCTGTTGGTTTTCAAGGTAGCATCTCTACTGAAGTAGATTGCCCAACCTTCCTTCCAAGGAGTGGCTGGTAGGTTTGAACCGCCAGCATTCTGGTTAGCAGTCAAATGCCTTAGGCACTATGCCACCAGGGCTCTTCACATATAATACATATATATGTTTAAATATACATATACATACACACACACATATATATACACACATACGCATACACACACATAACACACCCAAGAAGGGGTCGCTATGAGTCGTTACTGACTCAACAGCAGTGAGTTTGGGAATTTTGGGTTATATCTAACACATGAGAAAGTACTTAAGATATTAGTTCATATATATATATATATATATATATATATATATATACACTCACACACATACATCTTTTTAAGTTAGGATTTATACTACCATTTGACTATGGCAATTTAGAGAAACATCTGCATTTGTACAATTGGCTTTTTATCTGCCTAAAAATGTAGTTTTATACAGTGTCACAGAAACTAACCTTAGACACATTCTTTTTTAAGCAAAAAAATTGGTTTAGGTATCAACAAACTTGATGTTCATTCTTTCAATTCAATGCTTGAATACTGATAAATTCATCATGGAATGGCATTCCACAGTTCTTTTCCTTTGTCTAACCAAATAAACAACATTATATTTATTTGAATGCTTGTTTTGGAGTTTTCTCCCTCCCCCAAACAGATTTCAAATAATCTCCTTATGATTTACTCTTCTATAGAGGCTTATAAAAATCTATGGAAACACAAAATCACAGCCTATAATAATCATGACAAAAATTATACATCATTTGGAGCCAAGAATTGAGAAACAGTATTTTAAAGTGAGCACAGAATAGTATGGAAAGACAGTTAAGATGCATTAAGTCATTAAAGCAAACTCTTGTATAAAATAGGCCATTTTTGTATAAAAATGTAGTAAGGCACTTGACTACTAACCAGAAGCCTGGCAGTTCAACCCACCAGCCACTCCTCAGAAGGAAGGTTGGGCAATCTACTTCTGTAGTGATACTGCCTCGCAAACCCAAGGAGGGGTTGCTATGAATCAGGTCCAGCTTGACGGCACTTAACGACAACAACAACAACACAATATAAAAGATAAAAATATAGTAAGATTATGTATATATGTACACACACACAAAGAAAGAAAGAGAAACTTAAAGAATTGCATACAAAATTTAAACAGTGGTGATGTCTGGATTTGGAGTTATAGAGTTTGTTCCCTTTCTCAATTAGCATTTTTGTAATTTTTATAATGAGTGTATATTACTTCTACAACCAGAAAAATCATGTATAATGGTGACATACACCAATACACACACAAACATTTTGCTATTTTATGGAGAGATATGTTATATATAAACCAGTTATTACTATTCCTCAAAAATGTATTTTATTATATGCAATTGGATAGTCATGCTTTGTGACCAAGGTTGCTCACAACAATAGATCTTAACAAGTCTTAAACTATGTTTAAAACAAGGGTGAATTAGGCAAATGGAAATGAGTGAAAAATTTATCATTTTTATAGAATATCCGGAGTATGTTTTATCTTTCTTGGAGTTTTTATACATAGTTTCCTTCTAATTATATAGTAAAATTATATATATATAGTCATTTCCAATATGTAAATTAAATCACATGTATACTTAAAATAATAATAATAATAACAACAGTAGATTCTTGAAATTGAGGTTTGTGGCCAAAGACTCACATTTACAAACACCCCTATCTCAACTCAACTCCTTTCTTTGGAGAACTCCCCTGCCCCAAAGATATAAGAATGTTTAAAATCCAGTAAAATCTCTGCATACTTAACTCAAAAATAGAATTTTTAAAACCTACTTTTACAGGCTTTTTAGAGGCTAGAGTGTGGACGAGAATTACTGTAGGAGGCAAAATTTGAAGGTAAACTAACAAAGATCTCACACCTTCATTGCCCAAACGTATGACGATCATTAGCCATCACTCCTATGAGTCTGTTATTTAATATGACGCTGTTGTTGTGTTGATGTTATGTGCCGTGGAGTCGGACCCGACTCATGGCGACCCCTCCTTGGGTTTCTGAGGCAGTATCACTACGGAAGTAGATTGCCCCATCTTCTGTCTGAGGAGTGGCTGATGGGTTTGAATCTCCAGCCTTCTGGTTAGCAGTCAAGTGCCTTAGGCACTACGCTACCAGAGCTCCTTATGTGACGCAGTTGATCTTAAAATAGGGATATTATTTGATTGAGTCTGATATTATCACATAAGCCCTGAGAAAACCAAAAAGTTTTATCCGGCAAGCTACAGAAGAGGAAGTTTGATCTGAAGCACAAGAAGATCCGACACACCATTTCTGGCTTTAAAACAGGGTGGCCATGTGCCATTAAGGACCCGAGAGACTAACTCTAAGAGATGATAGCTGACAACCAACAAAGAAACAATAGCCTCAGTTCTACAACTGCAAAAATCTGAATTCTGTCCAATAACACGACTGAGTTTAGAAGAGAACCTCAAAGTCCAGATGAGAACACAGCTGGCCAACAATTTGATTTTAGCCTTGTGAGACTTAACAGAAAGCCCATATGTACCATCCCAGAGCTCTGATATATAGAACTGTTAGATCTTTGGGTATGGTTGCAAGTTACTAGTTTTGTGATAATTTGTTACACAGTAATAGAAAACTAATATAATAATTAACTAGCTAAATGATTCCCTTTCATATCTGCATAGAAGAAATTGTAGCCCAAATATTGCCACAAAACATGTACCCACCACCACCATGTACCAAAGTTGACCTCTGTGTCAATAAGGTCATTAAGTAATTTGCAAAGGAAAGGGTATCTAACTTCTTCATTCCAATCATCTCGTACAATAGCAAGGTATAAATAAATGTTATGGTGACTACATAAGAATGACATTAGGAAAATCCAACAATCAACGAACAAGATCAGCAACCTGTACAAGAAACCCATGGGAACAGACACATAGCTACAGTGTTTCCTGACTCATGGCCAGTGATTGAATTAGCATATGGGTCTAAAACTATCATTCAGATAACTTTACCATGGAATATGATCAAAGAAAATCCTAAGTGAAAGAACTCAAAAACATGCAACTAATATGTGGATGTCAAAATAAAATAACGCAAGTGGGTTTGGAAAAGGAACACTGACTTTCTAATCCCTAGAGAAGTGTCCTCTACCTAGGAACAGGTGTAAATAACATACACTTCAACATGATGCTCTTCTTTTTCCTCTTAAAAAAACCAAACCAAACCCACTGGCATCAAGTCAATTCCAACTCATAGTGACCTCCTTTGGGTTCCCGAGGTGGTAAATCTTTACAGAAGTAGATTGTCTGGTCTTGCTTCCGCAGAGTGGCTGATGGGTTTGAACCACCAACCTTCTGGTTAGCAGTCAGATGCCTTAGGCACTGTGTTAAAGAGCTCCTTCTTTTTCCTCTATATATAGATTTGCAGGGGACTAACCTTCTACTCGGGAGCTCTGGTAGCATAGTGGCTAAGGCACTTGACTGCTAACCAGAAGGCTGGTGGTTCAAACCCACCAGCCACT
>NW_006921650.1:10140089-10149977 GCF_000298275.1 Orycteropus afer afer | reverse complement strand
TGGTCAATGACATGAGACAAAGTATATGTGAACTGCTGTATGAAAAGTGAATTTACTCTGTAAATCTTCACCCAAATCCTAATAAAAAAAAAAAAAGAAAAGAAAATGCATATGCTCTAAGGATAAGCTGAAAAAAAATAAGAATATCAAGTGATATAAAATATACTTTTGTATTTATTAAAGTAGGTAGGCTCTCAGTCATATGAAAAGCAGAATGCAAAAGTTTCCTTTCACTGATAGTAGGCATCTGGGATACAAATGGAGTTGCACTATATTTTCTTAAATATTTTTTACAGTTATTTTCCCTTTAGAAGTGAATATACTGCACAGATACTACTATATTTTACTGGGATAATTTTACTGGGATAAGAACAAATTTTTCCAAATTGGGTGTGGAAGCAGGAGTGCAAGTGGAAAGAGGTTGCCTCCTTTGCCTTCTGAAAGGCATTACTGCTTCTGTTCTACTGGATATGAAATAGAGAATTATTTCTCTTTAGTTCTGTGGCACACACATATGCATGTATTCAATGGTTGCACCTGACTCATTAGTACAGTCTCCCTTTTGTGTGTAAAAGTCAGAAACTGACTCTCCCACACAGTATTAGCTGACGTTTTCTTAGGATTTACTTCTCTAGTTAAGGTGACAAGAGTTGATTTTTGGTGCTTTGTTGTTGACGCTTTCCCCTCCAAAAAATTCAGGCTAGAAAACTGTTGTTGTTATGTGCCGTCAAGTCAGGCCCGACTCATAGCGACCCCTCCTTGGGTTTTCGAGGCAGTATCACTATGGAAGTAGATTGTCCCATCTTCCTTCAATACCATTGGTTCTTGATCATATGCCACCTCCTGAAATGTATGAAAATTGAACAGGTCTTCTTGATACAGTGACTCTGTGTATTCCTGCTAGAAAACTAAAGGATGCTATTTAAGAAGTTGTTCTTCAATGCTGCTGAGTCAGCTGCGAGGCATAGCAGCCTTGTGGATGACAGAAATGGTGCCTGCTCCCGTGTCATCCTCACAACTGTTACTCTGTTGAGCCTCTTGTAGCCACTCTGTCATTGCATCTTATTGGGAGTCTCCCACTTCTACATGGACCCTCCACTTCACCATGTTATCTTTCTCCAGCAACTGGTCCCTCCTGACGACATGTTCAAAGTAATAGAGACAAAGTCTCAACATTCTCATTTTTCAATTATCTTCAGTAAAATATTGCTAGCATGTGATTTTGTGCTATAGCTCAATGATTTCCACATTCTGTTTGATTGCCTTTCATTAGAATGGGCACCAACATGGATATCTTCCAATCAGCTGGCCAGGTATTTGTCTTCCGAATTTCTTGACATAGATGAATAATTACTTCCAGAGTTGTACCCACCTGTTCAAACATCTCAACTGGTTTTCCGTTAATCTTGTACTTTTTTTTTTCTTGACAATGCTTTCCGACAGTTTGTACTTCTCCCTTTAATACCATTGGTTCTTGATGACATTATACCTCCTGGAATGGTGAACATCAACCAAATCTTTTTTGTACATGACTCTGTGTTTCTTTCATCCACTTTCTTTGAAAGCTTTCTGCATCATTCAATTTTTTGCCTATTTCGTTGCTGTAGTTAGGCGCCTAGGTGCCTAGAAGTCATCTCCGACTCATAGCAACCCTCTGCACAAAAGGACAAAATATCTCCCAGTCCCACACCAGCTCCCTGATCCTTGCTATATTTGAGCCGATCACCACAGACACTGTGCCAATCGCTCTTATTGAAGGCCTTCTCGTCTTTCGTCAACCTGCCACCATACCAAGCAAAACATCCTTTTTCAGGCAATGGTCCCTTCTGACAACATGACCAAAGTAGGTGAGATGATGTCTGGCCATTCTCACTTCCAAGGAGCATTTAGGCTGCACTTCCTGCAGGACAGATCTGTTCTTTTAGCAGTCCATGGTACTTTCACCATTCTTTGCCAGCACCACAACTCGAAAGCATCAATTCTACTTCAGTCTTCCTTATTCATTGTCTAGCTCTCAAATGCATGTGAGGTAATTGAAAATATCATGGTTTGTGTCAGCCACACCTTAGTTCTCAAGGAGATATCTTTGATCCTCTGCCGACTTGCCTAGTGTTATATGTTGTCTGATGTTCGGACTGCCGCTTCCACTGGTGTTGATTGTAGATCAAAGCAATGTGAAGTCTTTGACAATTTCAATATTTTCTCCATTTATCATAATGCTGCTTATAGGTCCAGTTGTGAGGATTTTTGTTTTCTTTATATTGAGATGTAATCCATACTGGAGACTGTATTCTTCAATCTTCATCAGTAAGTGCTTCAAGTCATCCTCAATTTCAGCAAGCAAAGTTGTGTCATCAGTGTATCACAGATTGTTAATGATTCTTCTTCCAATCTTGATGCCATGTTCTTCTTCATATGGTCCAGATTCTCAGATTATTTGCTCTGCATACAACAGACTGAATAAGTATGGTGAAAGGATACAACCCTGACGCACTCCCTTCCTGATTTTAAACCATGCAGTGTCCCCTTGTTCTGTTGGGATGACAGCCTCCTGGTCTATGTATACAGGTTCCTCATGAGTACAATTAAGTGTTCTGGAATTCCCATTTTTCTCAATGTTATCCACAATTTGTTATGATCCACACAATGGAATGCTTTTACATAGTCAATAAAACACAAGGAAATATCTTTCTGGTATTCTTTGCTTTGAGCCAAGATCCATCTGACATCAGCAATGATATCCCTTGTTCTACCATCCTCTCCTGAATCCAACCTGTTCTCTGGAATTTCGCTGTCAATATTCTGCTGCAAACATTTTTGAATTATCTTCAGTAATATTTTATTTGCATGTAATATTAATGATATTGTTTGATAATTTCAACATTCTGTGGGATGACCTTTCTTTAGAATGGGTACAGATATGGATCTCTTCCAGTCAGTTGGGCATGTAGCTGTCTTCCAAATCTACTGGCATAACCAAGTGAGTGCCTTCAGTGGGGCATCTGTTTGTTGAAACATCTCAATGGGTATTCTGTCAATTCCTGGAGCTTTGTTCTTCACCAATTCCTTCAGTGCAGCTTTGACTTCTTCCTTCAATACCATTGGTTCTTGATCATATGCCACCTCCTGAAATGTATGAAAATTGAACAGGTCTTCTTGATACAGTGACTCTGTGTATCCCTGCCATCTTCTTTTATGTTTCCTGCATCACTCAATATTTTGCCCATAGAATCTTTCAATATTGCAAGTCGAGGCTTAAATTTCTTTTTCCTCAGTTCTTTCAGCTTGAGAAATGCCAAGTGTGTTCTTCCCTTTTGGTTTTCTAACTCCCAGTCTTTGCAAATGTCACTATAGTAATTGGCTTTGTCTTCTCGAGCTGCTCTTTGAAATCTCCTGTTCAGCTCTTTTATCTTGTCATTTCTGCAATTTGCTTTAGCTACTCTCTCTTCAAGGGCAAGTTTCAGAGTCTCTGACATCCATTTTGATCTTTTCTTTCTTTCTCATCTTTTTAATGACCTCTTGCTTTCTTCATGGATGATGTTCTTGATGTCATCCCACAATTCCTCTAGTTTTTGGTCATTGGTATTCAATGCATAAAATCTGTTCTTTGGATGGTCTCTAAATTCAGGAGGTATATACTCAATTTCATATTTTGGCTCTCTTGGACTTGTTTTAATTGTCTTCAACTTCAAGTTGAACTTGCATTTGAGAAGTTGATGATTAGTAAGGTTGGTTCTACTTTGATGATGCAGCTCTCTCCCAGTTGTAGTTTGAGAGCCTTCCGACCTAAGAGGCTCGTCCTCCTGCACTGTATCAGACAATGATTCTGGGCTATTCATAAAGTTGTGCAGTTATGCATCAGACAGTGTTTCTCTGCTATTCATAAGGTTTTCCCTAGCCAATTCTTTGAGAAGTGGATGGCCTCTTCCTTCTTCCTAGTCTATCTCAGTCTCTAAGCTGCACTGAAACCTGTGCACCATGTGCAATCCTGCTGGCATTTGAAACACCAGTGGCATAGCATCAAGCCTCACAGCAACACACAAACCACCACAGTATGACAAACTGTCAGATAAGCTTGTCTCCGTTAGGTGTTCAAAACCTCTCTGCCCTCTCCTTAACTGGATCCCTGCCACTTCTCAGTCTCCTCACCCAGCTGTTCTTTGCCCCGCTCTCCTGCCTCTTGGGGGTTGGGCCTGTGTCCCTCCCCTTACCCTGGATCCCTGCCACTGCTGCTGGGTCAGTCTCATTGCCTAGCTTTTTTTTTGCCCATAGAATCCATCTGTATTGTAACTTCAGGCTTGAATTTGAGAAATGCCAATCATGTTCTTCCCTTCCATAAGTCATTGGTTTGTTTCTGGATCAAAAGACTTAAGAAGCTAGCAGTATAGAATTCTAAGGAAAGATTTCCTGGGCAAGTATGATTTTAAGTGAAATCCCCTGATCAAAGATGATTTTAAAACACAGAAAATATAAAGTTTCATTTTAAGCTCTATGGAATTTTCTATTTATCTTGTTTTGATCCAGGTGAAAATGTTGATTTTTCACCAAGGATTACTAATAAATGGTTCTGTGTTCATGCTAGAATAGCAAACAACTGGGTTTGGGAAGCAGTAGCTACTTGCAATATAAATGTCCAGGGAAAACTGGGTGAGGACCTAAATGCAATTGCTGATGATTGTGAAATAGCAGAACCTCATTTCCATAGATAAATGATGTTCCATGTACAAAAGTGTATTAAAAGTATTGTGTTAAGAAGTGTGTATTTATAAATCACTTTAATTAAAAAAAAAAAAAAAAAAACTAAAACTCACTGTCATCAAGTTGGATCTGACTCATAGCAACCCCTCTTTGGATTTCTGAGGTGGTATCTCTACAGAAACAGATTGACCAACCTTCCTTCTGAGGAGTGGCTGGTGGGTTTGAACCACCAGCCTTCTGGTTAGCAGTCAAATGCCTTAGGCACTACACCAGAGCTCCCATAAATCACTTTAGGGTCATGAATATGTGCTCAACATATAAGCATTAAAATGAACTTCTGGATAGCAAGATTCACTGAAGAACAAACTGACATGAATTTATATTATTCTACTCACTTCCTTTATAAGATATCCATGTATCACACAAACACATTCTTGAAATCTTGTATTTTACACACCTGTGTCTTAACATGTTCCCTGTAACAATCTAAGCACTGTCTGTTTCAGGAAGTCTATACTTGGGGGAAAAAAAAATCTTTAAGTTCTGTGATTTAATGGGCTTGTCTTTTTCAATAGTGTTAATAAAGCCAGAGTTGCTGCTTTGTTGTCCTAATGGGGGCAACTGCAGTTTATTCTGCAGCACTTGTTTGCAGATCCAGCTTTGCATCTGTCAATTTAGATATGTCTAATAATCACTTGCAGAGTTTATATTGAATGAAATTTAAATATCAGAGTTTATGAGGCCAAGGCTGCACAATCCCTTTTCTCAGGCTGGAAGTTGCAGGCACCAAGAGTTTTGTTAATAGACCCTCAGTCTGATTTGACCTCAAGTTTACGAGGAAAACATTTCTGAGAGGGAATCCTTTATTAGCTCTTTGAATACTGTTCATTATCTAGCAAGATCTGGAAATGAACCCTTGAGATACAAGTCAAAGTATCTACTCTGTGAAGGAAGCCAGACTCTTTCTCATCCTGAATTGTGCCTTGTAGGTTTGACCTAAAAATGCCAGATCCCAGTCTTAGAAGAGGGGACAGCATCAAGTGGTATCACAGGAGTAGAGAAGGGACAGAGGAGTCTCTGGGTGGGGCAAAGGTTAACATGCTTAGCTGCTAACTAAAAGGCTAGTGGTTTGAGTCTACCCAGAGAGACCTCAGAAAAAAGTCCTGCTGATCTACTTCCTAACAATCAGCCACTGAAAATCCCATGAAGCACAGTTCTACTCTGACACACTCGGGGTTACCATGAGTCACTATTAGCTCTGGAGCAACTGGTTACTGGAGTAGGGATGCAGTGTAACTCTGCACACGACTGGTCAGCTTCCTCTACTGTGCCTGCCATAGCGTCCCTAGAAAGTTGGGAGCTTGAGCAGGCACTTGTTACTAAATCATTAGATAGTAAATGCTAAGATTTATTATATAATATACCATACCCAAGGAGACCTGGTTGCACAACTGCTAAGCATCCAGATGCCAACCTAAATGTTGGAGACTTGAACTGAGGAAATGCATTTTAAAAATTAAGTCTCTTGACATCAAGTCTAGGCCAAATTCCTCCTTGTCCTAAGAAATTCTATTTTGTTTCTTTTAAGACAGCCTCTGTCATACAGTGCAGCCTGTATGACATAATTCTGCCCTAGAAACAAGCAGTAGTACAGAAAAATGCAGCATTGCTTACCTTCTTCACATAAGTGTTAAAGAGAACAAGTAGTGGTTAAGCTTCAGAGAGAGGTACTTACAGTCAGAATGAACTAATGTTAAACAGACATGCTTATAGCTTTTGTATATTAAAACTCTTTTTCTCCCCGTAAGCATAAGAACGCTTAACAGTTTCACTTGTGATCATTTTATTCTTTCAACACTTTCATATTTGACCAGAGTCCACCAGTATAATGCAGATCTAACCCCATTGTTGCTCCCCTGCCCCTTTTCAGAAACTACTTTAGCTTTACTAATCTCAGAATCAGGGCTACGGGTGCCTAGATGATGTACTGTGCCAGGAAACCTGATTTTGGTGGTCAGCTGAATCTCAGAAAATGCCACTAGATGCCCCTTTATAATACCCTTTATCTATAATTTCAAACTGTTCCAGGAAACTTATAATCATCCCAAATCCTTTCACCTAGCGCCATCTTACAAAGGAAATAAACTTCTGCAAAAGTGGTCAACCAAGATCCTGCCACTTGCAGCTTTGTAAATGTTATCCAATTAGAAATATCCCAAAAATATTCCCTTGTGATTTTTGCCTTCAACAACCTCTGTATTTCTGCAGTTCTTTGAAGTACTTTGTCAAAAACTTCTTGACTCTGCATGCCCCATTTTTCAAAACCCTCTTCACCATAACAAATTCTTTGTTTTTAATTTTAAACAGACTTGTGGTCTTTGTTCTTGTTTGTTTATTTTCTTATGACAGAACCCACCCAGTCCACCCAGTGGATCCACAGGAGAAAGGTCTGAAGATTGTTCCCATATAGATTACAGTCTAAAACGCCTATGGGGCAGTTCTAGTCTGTCACATGGGGTCGTTGTGAGTTGAAAATGGACTCAATGGCAGCCAACAACACCATATACCATAGTCAACTTTATAACTATTAGAAATTTTATTTTTATAATCATTTCCACTCCTAAAATTTAAAAGTTAGTAGTCTCATTTCATTATAGCCCCATAAACTTGAAACCTATCAAAAGGCAATTAGCCACAAAGGAGAAAACAAGTAAAGTAACTTAAAATGTAAAAGAGAAGTACTGATATAAATAAGAAAACTTTTAGCTCGTGTCAATAGCATTGCTAATTAAATAACATTTATCATGATTTTTCTTATCAGTCCAGTTGTGACCATTTTTTGTTTTCTTAATGTTGAAATGCAGTCCACATTAAAGGCTGTATTCTTTGTTCTTCATCAGTAAGTGTTTCAAGTCATTTTTGCTTTCAGCAAGGAAGGTTGTGTCATCTTCATATTGCAGGTTGTTAATGAGTCTTCCTGCAATCCTGGTGCCACATTCTTCTTCAGATAGTCTAGTTTCTTAGATTATTTGGTCAGCATACAGATTTAATAAGTATGATGAAAGGACACAATGCTGATGCACACCTTTCCTGATTTTAAACCATGCTGTATACCCTTGTTCTGTTCAAATAACTGCTTCTTAGTCTATGTACAACTTCTCCCATGAGCACAAGTGCCCTGAAATTCCCTTTCTTCATAATGTTATCCATAAATGGTTATAATCCACACAGTTGAATGCCTTTACATAATCCATAAAACACATGCAAATATCTTTCTGGTACTCTCTGCTTTTAGCCAAGATTATCTGACATCAGAAATGATATCCTTGTTCCACATCTTCTTTTGAGCCCAGCTTAAACTTCTAGAAGCTCCCTATCAATGTAGTGCTGTAATCCTTTTTTATTTATTTTCAGCAAAATCATGCTTTTGTGTGGTATTAATGATACTGTCAATAATTTCCTCATTCCTTTTATTTATTTATTTAATTTGAATGTGTAATGGGTATAAATACGGAATTCTCCCATTTGTTTGGCCAGGTAGCTGTCTTCCAGATTTCTTGGCATAGACAAATGAGCACTTCTGGCATTCCATCCATTTGCTGAAACACCTCAATTTCTGAAGCATCTGTCAATTTCCCACCAATGCCCTCAGTGTAGCTTAACGTCTTCCTTCAATACCTTCAGTTCTTTATCATATACTATCTCCTGATACACTGGTACAGTGACTATGGGTATTCCTTCCATTTTCTTTTAATGTTGGTTTCATTCAATATTTTCTCCATGGAATGTTTCAATATTGCATCTTGAAGCTTGAATTTTTTCTTCAGTTCTTTAACTCAAGAAATGCCTATCAAGTTCATCCCTTCTGGTTGTCTAGCTCCAGATCTTTGCATATCTCATTATAATACTTTACATTGTCTTCTCGAGCCACCCTTTGAAATCTTCTGTTCAGCTTTTGTACTTTCACATTTATTCCATTTGCTTTAGCTACTACTATCTGCTCAAGAGAAAGCTTCAGAGTCTCTTCTGACAATCATCTTGGTCTTTTCATTCTTCCCTGTCTTTTTTAATGACATTTTGCTTTGCTCATGTGTGATGTCCTTGATGTCATCCCTTAACTCCTCTGGTCTTAGGTTATTAGTGTTCAATGCATTAAATCTATTCTTGAGATGGTCTCTTAATTCAAGTGAGACATATTCAAGGTTACACTTTGGCACTTGTCAATTCTTTTCTCTTCAGCTTCAACTTGAACTTTCATATAAGCCATTGATTGATTAGCATTGGCACTTGGCCTTGTTCTAACTGGTGACAGAGTTTCTCCATTGTGTCTTTCCACAGGTGTAGTCAATTTGATTCCCATGTGAGAGCTCTGGTAGCATAGTGCCTAAGGCACTTGACTGCTAACCGGAAAGCTAGTGGTTCAGACCCACCAGCCACTCCTCAGAAGGAAGGTTTGACAATCTACTTCCGTAGTGATACTACCTTGGAAACCCAAGGAGGGGTCATGCTATGAGTCAGTTCTGACTCAACGGCACATAACAACAACATATTTCATGCAGCAAGATATATGTGTATAAACCCACTGCCATCAAGTCTGTTCTAACTCATTGTGACCCTATAGGGCAGAGTAGAACTGCCTTATAGGGTTTCCAAGGCTTTATCTAAATTTTTACAGAAGATGATTGCCTCATCTTTCTCCTGCAGTGCAGCTGGTAGATTCACACCACTGACTTTTTGATTAGCAGCCAAATATTCCATTTATGTTGTTGATGATACATACTTGTAATGAGTATGTCGTTGGTCTTGCAAAATTGTATCATCTTATTTCTAGCGTCATTTCTATCACCAAGGCCATATTTTCCAAATACTAGTCCTTCTTCTTGTTTGCAACTTTCACATTCCAATAACCAGTAATTATCAATGCATCTTGGTAGCATATTTAATCAATTTCAGACTGCAGAAGTTGTTTAAAATATTCAGTTTCTTTATCTTTGTCATTGTTGTTGTTGTTAAGTGCTGTTGAGTCGTTTCTGACTCATAACAACCCCATGCACAGCAGAACAAAACACTGCCCGATCCCGCGCCAGCCCCACAATCCCTGCTACACTTGAAGCCCATCATCGCAGCCACCGTGTCAATCCATCTCCTTGAAGGCCTCCCCCTCTTTCGTTGACCCTCCACCCTACCAAG
>NW_006921650.1:10126545-10138262 GCF_000298275.1 Orycteropus afer afer | reverse complement strand
GATGATCTCTAAATTCAGGAGGGATATATTCAAGATCATATTTTGGCTCTCGTGGACTTGTTTTAATTGTCTTTAACTTCAAGTGGAATTTGCATATGAACAAAAAAAAAGAAAATCTAGGTTAAAAATTTCTGATGTGGAACTTGAGAAACACACCTGTATGACTTGGGTCCCTATGGAATCTACTGTATCAAAGAAATAAGAACATTTACCAGATTCACAGGAAAGTTAAATTTCCTGGTAATTATTCCTGGCTTGGAAATCATAATAGCCTGTGAACTTTGTATAGTTTAATGTAGTTTTTAAAAGCTCTTTTATATGAATCATTTTATTTGCTCCTCATATACTTGAATGATAAGGAGACTTGGAAAACCTACTTTCCTTATTCCCCACCTGGGCAAACAGAAGCTCAGGAGAGTGACTCACCACAGTCACATGGTTAGTAGTTCAGTGGTAGAGCTAATAAAACAGATTTGCAACTGCCTATTATATGTTAAATAACATGGTTACCATTTTGACCCCGGCCTCATATAGCTGCAACAGAGATCCCTTAAAATGAAGGTTTCCAAATCTGCACAGGCCACAATGATTCTCATCTTCTCCGAACAGCTGGCAACTAAGTTAGAAAGAGTAATGAAGTATTTAAACGGCTTAAAATTAGTCACTGGCAAGAAACTTAACCACACTGTAATATAAATTTTAGCACAGTGGGAAAAAAAGCTAAAGCTCAAATCTAAAGTTACTAGCTTTATGTCCATGGATAGAGGAAAATCCATAAAAAATTGATAAAATGCTGACTTGAGTGTACTTGTGAAAATCAATAAAAACATTTAATTTTCAGGACTAGGGATATTTTGGTGATACCAGGTCCATTACTCCCAGACTTAAATATGCAAGACTTTTAGAAAGAAAGGACATTGCATTATGACAAAGCTGCTCCCTATGTTCCAGCAGTATGCTGGGTACCATGATATACAGGCATTGAGTGCTAATAGGTAGTCACAAACCAACAGTGCCTTTAAAGGGAAATCTTATTTCCAGAAAAAGAAGACAATTATTTACATACAGACTTTCAACATGAGATTTGTTAGTTCTGTTTTAATCTACACAATTCTTGTTAAAACGTCCAATTTCATCTAGTTTTTGTGCTT
Organism: Orycteropus afer afer; assembly: GCF_000298275.1. Classification (NCBI taxonomy): domain Eukaryota; kingdom Metazoa; phylum Chordata; class Mammalia; order Tubulidentata; family Orycteropodidae; genus Orycteropus; species Orycteropus afer. The sequence goes on along the minus strand of NW_006921650.1, from coordinate 10,137,111 downwards.
ATCATTTCTATGGTGTCATTAGCCCTGGTAAAAGCAATTAGGGACAGCAATTGAAAGCTCATAGAAATTCCAGTTTTAGCCATGTAGGCTTCATGCTTAATGACTCTAAACATAACAAGGAAGGCATGGAATAGAAAATATGAAAAGTAATAAAAACAATCATCAACATAATAGTATTAAGACATTTGACTTCATATATATGGACAAGTAAATGCAAAGACAAAAAAAATTAAGAGTTCTTGGAACAGATTAATTTGCTATTTTTTTTTAGTCACTTAATTATAAATGTTTTGATGCAGATTGCTGTAGCATGTGTTCCTTTGGATCCTAACTTAAATATTAATTAGCTGTTTGCACTTAGTCTATTAATAAGCTCATAAACCTGAGTATTTTTCCTCATTTTCATTAACATTGATGTCATAATAGCATAAATATGCACAAACACTAAAACAAGTGTATTGTTTATATTAAATAATTCAAATGAAAGTAGTGCATCAGTCCTGCAAAGTTGAAGACAGCTCTGGGTCAGCAGGGAGAGGCCCATGCAAATTACACTGAAAACAGATTTTCTTTTGGCATCTCTTTCTTAATCCTCTTTCCTTTCCTGTGTGTGTGTGTGTGTGTGTGTGTGTAGCAACTGGGGAGAGGAATTATCTACCACACTGTTGTATGCTTTGACTTATCCGAGTAGCTACCACCTACCAAACCTCTAATCTTTGTCTTCACTTCTCACTCTGATTCCACCTAGAGTTGACAATTAAAAATTTTTTAGCTATGAGGAGCTCTGGTAGCATAGTGGCTAAAGCACTTGACTGCTAACCAGAAGGCTGGCGGTTCAAACCCACCAGCCACTCCTCGGAAGGAAGGTTGGGCAATCCTACTTCCGTAGTGATACTGCCTCGGAAACCCAAGGAGGGGTCGCTATGAGTCGGGGCCGACTCGACGGCACATAACAACAACAACAACATGTAGGCTTCATGCTTAATGACTCAAAACATAACAAGGAAGGCATGAAATATAAATAAATTGCCTGGATGTTAGAGAAAGGATGAGAATAAAGAATAGGAAGAGGATATGGAACGTGTAGGTGATTGTTTCTATTAACTGCCTCTATGGCCATGAGACCAGAAGGACTGGATAGTGGCTGCCTACTCCAATTCAATATTTTGATCAAAGATTCTATAGAGGAATCCTAATCAAATGGGGAAAAATGTAGAACATAATTTCAAATTCTGATAGACTTCAGGCTTTCTAGAGCAGTGGGGCCTGAATAAGTCCCTGAAACTGTTGTCCTGAGAATCTTTAATCCTTAAACCAAAAATATCCCCTGAACTATTGTGAAAGCCAAGCAATGGTTTACCTTAACTAGTAAAAAATGTCTGCCTTCAGCAGTATGCTCTTTTAAGAATTATCTATATGGACTCAAAGTGACAACAGCAATTCAAAAGATAAGATGGAAACTTTAGCAGGCAGTGAGTTTATGTTAAACAGAGAGCATTACGTCAGAAAAGGAGGGTAAGAATGGTTGCACAACTCAAAGAATATTATCAATGTCACTGAGTGGTGCATGTAGAAACCATTTAATTCGTATGTGTTTGTGTATATCCTCAAAAACAAAATAAAGCTTAAAAAATAAATTGGACATCAGTACTCTGATGAAGGAGGAAAAAATCCTAATCTCATTAACTACAGTTCATTTTTAAAATATTTCTGTCTTTGACTCAGCTTTGGCATGTTCCCGGCACGTAGTATGAAAACCAACCTTTGGGAGTACTAGAAAATAGAATCAATAGAGAGTCAGGCTCAACTTTTCTATCAGTGACTTTGGCTTTGAGAAAGCAGCCACAGGGAAATTCTGTGATAAGGGCAAGAGCAAAAGAGTTCCTTAACAAAGTATATAGTTAGGTTTATCTCTTGCCCCAGCTGGTTTCTATAGCCAGTGGTATAGATAGCTATTTGATATTTAGACCCAATGCTTTCCTGATATCCCCCTATCTTAGTGGTGCAATAGACCAGAAGGAAGTTAAACAACTGTATTAATTATTTAAAGAGCACCTCAAACAGACTGGATTATATTAATGTCACTGCTTCTCATGAGCTCAGCAGCTTCCACTGAGGAAATTAGCTGAGCTCTATTTTAGAAGAATGACACATGTGGAAGACACTGAAGACATGGTTAAATAGCTTAATCTCAAGTTCACTTCTGATATTCATTTCCAAGTGAGCAGCAGATTCACATCCCATACAACACCATCAAGTGCTATATGAGGAATGGACTTGCTCTAGTTACAGTGACTGCTTATTTTTTCAAGTGAGAGGTACATGAGTTTATAACCCATAAATATTATGAGCTCATTCAATAGCTAATAATTAGTGTTTTCATTAGAGCTCTACCATTTGCAATTAGTAGAAATCTACTTAAATTATATTATATTAGGAAAAGAGAAAGCATTTTTAGAATAAAAAGATATTCCGTGGGACCCAAGAATCCAGATTCAGCTAAGGCTCAGAAATAAATTGGAATCAGGGATAAAAATGTCAAGAGAAAACTTCCCATCTTTCATCTCATTTTTCCAGTTCATAGAATATGACTTTTTCTTATTACAAGTTCACATGGTAGAACATAGTGACCATATGCCTAGGGTCAATTGTTCTTCTGGTGAAAAGACCAGTTACATTTAATCATGATTCCCTGCAAGGAAATTCCAAGGGCAATCAGGTGTATTTGCCAACCCTAAGCCCATAGAATAGAGTCAAGATATACAAATGTAGTTATTACTCCCAACATAACTATTTTGAGGGAAAGGTTCCCAGATATAATAGTAAAGCAACAGAGAAGACAAAAATAATAATAATGACAATTATTACATGACATTGCTTTAGTCTTACAAAGATAAGTTATGAGCCATGATTCCTACCCCAATCATCTATTGAGTCAAATATCAATTGTATTACATATCAAATGACTCTTTCTCCCACAGATCTATAGAAATGCTTTTTGCCTTCACCTTACTCTTTAAAACCGCAGAGGTTGAGGAAAAAAAAAAATGGTATGGAAAACACAAGGACATTTGTGCTTCACTGTTCACTTTGTTTATTCAAGGGTTGGGTACAAACAGTTAAGCTCTTGATTACTAGCCAAGATATTGGTGGTTTGCACACACCTAGCAGCACCTTGGAAGAGGCCTGGGGATCTGTTTCCAAAAATTCACAGCCTTGAAAATCTTATCAAACAGTCCCAGTCTGCACACATGGGGTCACCATGAGTTGGAATCGACTCAACAACAACTAATAGAAACAACAAGGTACCAGGTAAGGTATAACTATTACTGCAAAGAATAAAAGGAGAACCTGATTTTAACTAGGAGTTTGTTTTTCATTTTGTTTTGTTTTTTAACATATATGTTGTTGTTGTTGTTATACGCCGTCGAGTTGGCCCCAACTCATTGAGTCACTTCCTTGGGTTTCTGAGGCAGTATCACTACAGAAGTAGATTGCCCAACCTTCCTTCCAAGGAGTGGCTGGTAGGTTTGAACCACCAGCCTTCTGGTTATCAGTCAAGTGCCTTAGGCACTATGCTACCAGAGCTCAGTGGTCATGAAAGGCCTTTTTTGAGAAAATAATATTCACATTAAGACCAGAGAATAAGAAGAGATTAACCTGGTGAAGAGTGGAGGGTAAAAAGATGCAAGTAGAGAGCATGTTAAATGTAAAATTAAACAAACTAGAACAAATAATAGATGTTGTTAACATAAAATCAAAGTTAAAACAATCAACCAAAGAGCATATTGAAGAACATAACTGATGTAGGAAATACATTACCCTGTACCAAATGGTTGTTTAATTTTTAAGTACATTAAATTACCACAAATATTTAATTAGATGCAGGTGGTAGTGTAACATCCTTTTTTGGGATTCAGATCCAAAATATTATGCGGTTGTTTTTTCTGGTCTGCAGTCTATATGTATACATACATATTCATAGAATGCTAGTGAGTGTAGATTTAACAGCCTGAAAGAAAGCTTTCCAAGAATAAAAACATTCTGATACTGATAAACAACTGCCTGATTCATAGTTTCCAGTCCTGGTGCAGACCAGCTGTGCTGTTAGTTATAACTTCTGGCATGTTTATAAATCTTAGCTTTATTCCATTCCCCAAAGATTCACTACTTGTTCAGTCCATTTCAAAAATACATGTTTCGGATTCTGGAAAGACGGCATTGGTAACTGAGATTCTGAATTTCCTGAATGCTCCCATAAAAAGAGAGAGAACCATCAGACTAGCAAAACTGAAAACCCACAAACATCAAAAGAAAAATGGGTGAAAGATATCCATAACACCACAAATCCAAATATGAACAGTTATGGACAAGTGTGACAACTAAAAGATTTTGTGGTCTCAGCAGCTACGTAGGAAGAGGCAGAGGGTCACAAGAGGGAAGGAAGAGGCCTTCAAACAGCCAGCAGGTACCCCGAGAAAAGTACAGCAAGTCAGTGTGAGCACCACAGTTGAAACTCCAGTCTAAGAGTAATTGAAAAGTATCTATTTTAATGTTTAAAGATGCTGGAGAAATTGGGATGCCATGAGCTTTCAAAACTGACCAGGCGGACATCCAATCTAGACTAAATGTCCACATTAAATGGGTCAGCTTGAAAAAGAATTCAAATTGACCATTACCTCAAAAGAATGTATGATACAAAAAGAAGGCTCAATAAAGTAGGACAGAGAAACAGAGCCTAGACATTTCATAAAGTAAGAGCCATATATCTAAACAATGGAAGAACATGTCTTCCCTGCTCACTCTTGTAGTTCCGATACCTAGCATAATTCCTGGAAAAATTGAAATTGATTAAAAAAACAAATACTTTATTAAGATGACAACTACAATGCTGTCTTTCATTCTTAATGTATTTCAGCTTTCTTAACTTCTTCCCATAAAGAAAATTATCTACCATAATACTCAAAGAATATTTTTAAGGTTTTGCAGCATTTTTCATAAGGTAAAATGTATCTTGCTGAATTTAATTGAGTGTAACATAGAAAAAGCATTACAGTTTTATGATTTTCTTTATATTTAGAACTGAACATATGTTCGTGTAAAGTTTCAAGTAATTAATCAGTTGAATATAATAGAGAGAAATATTACTCTAGAACTACTATAAGGTGACTGTCTATAAAAGGGATGCATCACATATCCTCTGCATGTGCCATAGATATACAGGATTTTCCAAACCAAGTATTCAAAAAAACAATACACCAAACCAAAATTCTTACTGGAAAGGGGTCATTTAACACAGTCTAAAAGTCGTCTGATATGGAGAGGATCAGTATCCTTTAGATCAGCCAGGTTTCAACAATCCCTCAATACATGGGTTTAATCTAATAAGTCTGACATCTGAGACACTCATCTGATATACAATTATTTTTCCTTGCAGTTATTATTTAAGAAGTAACACCTGAATTGGAAGCACAGAATTTAATTTCTTAGGTTGCTATGGTTGTATTGGACTAAAGATAGCAGTGATAGTACTAAATAGATTTTTTAAAAAGCTCTTTTCTAAGTACCCTTCTCATAGCAGCTAGTCATGCTATTACTTTCATACAATTTTAGTGCAATGCTTGGATTGTAATAGCTTTTGGACACCTGTGCATTGTACTGCAAGATGTAATACATTATTATTTGTGACACCCCTCAAATGCCAATTTACTAGACTGCAGATTGCTCCATGGACCCAATAAATCTTTACAAACCTATCTAAAGTAGCCATGCAACACTCTTCTCCCACCTCCCTCCACTACTCATTTTATGAAACAGATTTTGTGAAGTAGTAATTATATTATGATTTCTATTAACCTGCAATATTATTGTTCACTAACACTTGAACACTTTTTATAAAGTATACATCCATTTATCCAGTTGTCATAGCAATTATCAATAATTTTTACTGTTATAAGTATGATCACATTTTATAGTACAAACACAAGTGTTTTTATTATTATCATTCCTCTCAAAATCTCTGTGGATGTTTGGCCTATCTGAAACTAATCAGATCCATATTTCATAAAAGCAGCAATGGCTGACAATTTTCATGTTTTACCAACAGTCAAATGGTGATCTGAACTAGAAGCCATACCTGCTCCTTCCAAAGTCAGTGCTCTTTTTACTGTGCCCTGCTTCCTGAACCTCGGAAGGAAGGTTGGGCAATCCTACTTCCATAGTGATACTGCCTCGGAAACCCAAGGAGGGGTCGCTATGAGTTGGTGCCGACTAGACAGCAAATAACAACAACAACAACAACTTCCTGAACAAAACATAAGATCAGCCATACTTACTATTAAATGACCCTATTATATGGCTGGGAGCTCTGGTAGCATAGTGCCTAAGGCACTTGACTGCTAACCAGAAGGCTGTGGTTCAAACCCACCAGCCACTCCTCAGAAGCAAGGTGGAGCAATCTACTTCCGCAGTGATACTGCCTTGGAAACCCAAGGAGGAGTCACTATGAGTCGGGTCCAACTCGATGGTGCATAACAACAACAACATAATTATGGCTATCTTAATTTAGTTTTATATATTGCCTGTTTAGAACGTGTAAGAAGGAAGACTAGTAAGAGGCTACTGAAATAATCCAGGAGACAAATTATGGTGATTTAAATAAGAGTGATAGTGATGAAGATGTTTCTATTTATCTTTAAAATAGAGCTGACAAGATTTTCTGCTATGAGACAATTTAAAATATATATATAATAGCATAATGTTGGGTCTCAGGAACTATATAATTAGAGTTGCTATATGTTAAGCTGGGGAGGTCTGTAGGAAGAATATATTTTGGACATCAAGAATCAAGAGCTTAGATTTGAGCTTGTCAGGTTTGAGATGTCTGTGGGACATGCTACTGGAGATATTGAATATGTGGATGAATGGATAAGTCTGAAATTTGGTATGATGTGTAGGCTGGAGATGTAATTTGGAATTCACAAATATATTGCTCTTGTTTAAAGCCAGGAGACTGGATGAAGATCATGAAGATAACATGGTTTCCTAAAATCCAGGCAAACAAAAGTTTAAAAAAAAAAAAAAAAACAAACAGTGTTATCAGTTATCAGTGTTATAGAAAATTCTTTAAAGGTGATTTGTTAAAATGGAGAAAGAAATAGAGTAGATACTAGAAAAAATAAAGGATCAAGGGAGTTAGTTGCTTGTTTCTCTGTTAAGCCAAGACAAACAACAGTATGATTTTTTCATGGAATGAAATGGTTGTGCAAGAAAGAGAAGAAATACTAAAGCAAAGTCTTTGAATAGGCAAAAGAAGATGGAATCTATTGTAAAGTAAAGAAATTGGAACTAGATAAGAGCAGGAACAGTGTATCAACAGTGATGAGAGAGGGAGAAAACAAACAATCTGAGTACAGATGTAAATAGAGCAACATATGTAGTGGTAACAGAAAGAAGAAATTCCCTTCTGATTGCTTCTATTTTCCTCAATATGAAGAATGTTATCTAAGAGTGAGGATGCCAAAACTGTACTATCTCAATTATAATAATTTCACTTTCCCCAATGCCTTTCTCTTTTTCACAAGTTCTTGGCTATTTTCACACATAATTCTTGAGTTTCAATATCAGCTTTTTAGTTTCTAACAAATAATTAGAATGCTGACTGAAATTCAATGTATAAACTTGGCTGTAAGTGGCATCTTAACAATATGTTTTTTCCAGGAAAATGGAATTCCTTCCATTTACTCAAGTCTTCTTTTACATCTTCCAGTAAAGCTTTACATTATCCTATTGTGAATCTTGTCCCTTTGTTGCCAAATTCAATCCTGGTTATTTTATGTTCTAGCTTTTTATTATTATTTTTTAAATTTGGAATCAGAACTACACTATTTTTATCCTATCCCATAGTGTTTAATACTAAACTGGTTATTGCTTATATAAAGGAAAGCTAATTAAATTTCTGCCAAGTAGTATTTTTTTACGACTTTGAACAAGTCATGTAACTCCATAAATCTGTCTCTGCCTCTCAAAAAGAAGAAGAAGAAACTAAAGTACCTTGAAATTAAGAGAAAAAAATGTAAACAAAAAGATAGTAATGTTATTCTGTTTTATTGATCAGCAAATTGAGTCTCAGAGAGCATCATTTAACCAAAGTCATTCCGTGAGAAACGATGAAAATTCAGTTTGGAGACAAATGTCAAATGCACTTTCTAGCAAATACTTTGCTTAGGTATCTATTGCTGGGTAACAAACCACTCCAAAGCATAGTGACTTAAAACAAGAGGTATTTATCTGCTCATAATTCTTTGGGTTGGAAATTTAGGTAGAGTTTATCTTTGGTCTACATTGTGTGCCTTGACTCACTCTTGTGATTATGGTTGACTGGCAGGTCAGCTGATGGCTGACAAGTCCTAGATGACCACACTGTTATGGCTAGCAATTGGCTGGGAATGTTGGCTAGGGTGTCTTGGTTCTCCTTACCTGGCCTCTCCAGCACACTTGCACGGGTTTCCTCTCGTGGTACCTTGGCTTCAAGAAGGCAACTCTAATGTGTAAGGACTTATTAAGCCTCTACTTGTGATTACATTTGTTGATGATCCATTGGCCAAAGCAAATCAGTGAGCCAACCCTAAACCATAGTGACTGTGGAAGGAAATTCTATAGAAGTATGGATAATAGAAGGCATGATTCATTTGGAATTATTAATATAGCAATTTACCACAGCCCTAAAGAAGATTTAGCAGAGTATCACTTTCTAGAATCCAAAATTCTAATTGGTCAAAATTTTGGAAGAAAGCAGGTGGGTCCTATGAATTAATTTTTTTTATTTAAAATTCTCTAAAACTTTCACATCCCTAATTTTCCCCTTACTAATTTGCTACAGATGTCTGATATTTCAGAATGTGATAGTGAAATCATTTGTGTTAAAAGTTTATTCCCTATAAAATATATGTGTCTCTAGGAAATAGACTCATCATAAATTTACCAGAAACTTTCCAGTGAGACTATAAGCCCTTAGCAGCTCCACTTGTGATGAATAAGGATCTGTGATGTGAGCCTTGATGGGGCAGTATTCAAGCACTCAGCTGCTTCCAGAAAAGTTGGTGGTTTGAACTCACCATCTGCTCTGCAGGAGAAAGATGTAGCAGTCTGCACCTGTAAAGATTAAAACCTAGGAAACCCTATGTGGTAGTTCTACTCTGAACTAGGGTTGCTATTAGTTGGAAACAACTTCTTGGAAATGAATTTTGTTTTGTTTTCTATATTTAAGATTAAAATAGGGGACCACCATTTGCTGGATAAAGAGTGCTGTTCTGAGATGGTAAGTATGGGCTGGCCATAAGTCTATCAGTCCTTAGATAATGAAAAAAGACATAAAAGAAGGGAGAAAACTTTGAAGGCTAATTTTATTTGTGTTTCAATGAATCCCAGATACATTTGAAAACAGACAATCCTTCAGCAACTTTAACTTTGATTCACTCAATAATGAAGTTATATAATGTCATTAAGGTTTTATAAATACCTTAAAGAATTTCTCTGATCGAAAGTGGTGTTCCTGATTTTGCAAAGATGGTGGAATAGGCAGAAAGACTGCACAGACCCTCTTCAACAAAGACAAGAGGAACCAATTGACACAGATACAGAAGATAATCCTGGACCCCGAACCTTGAAGGGAAGGTATAGAGGTGGACTAAATTCGAACTACCAGAAGAATTTGCATGAAAACACCAAAAAAGGAGACATATGGAGCTGCGGTCTGGCAGCAATCCAGACGGCACAGACAGCTTGAATATTGCCGAGTAGTGGTAGGACCTAAGAATTAACCTAAAAATCAGTCCTGCTAGCCAAGGACTGCACAGAGGACTGTTCCAGTGGCTGGGGAATAAAAGGGGAAGCGATAGAGAGGAAGGCGGGCTGAGCTGTGGATTTTTCTCTGTCTGGAGGGCACAGATAATTTGAATGTTTACAAGCAGCTTGACCATTTTGGATATTTAAAGCAACAGCATTCTCCCAGATTCCAGGGACTTAAGAATAGGATCCACTTGCTGGGAACTGCAAGGTCATTCCAGACGCAGAGGACTTGAAAGGTGCGACATTCCCCTTGTTCCTCTTATACCCTACACCCTTCTTGGTGAACGGAAATGCAGCCATCCCTCAACTCCCACCCACCTTCTGGGCAAGCAGGAACTCCACCCCAGTCTGTGTGCTGAGATGGAGCCTGGGTGCCCTGCCCTGCCCCGATGTTTTTTTCTTTCTGTTTTTTAGTTTGTTGAGTTTTGTCTGTTTTAAAACTACTACTATAATTATTACTTTTTTAATAATATATTTTTTTTTATTTTTTATTCTTTCCCTCCCAGGTTCTAGTTTTCAGCTTTTTTCTTTTTCCTGTCACTCGTTGCAATTATTTTTTCTTTCTCATGGTTAACCCTGTTCCTTGTTTTTCTTTTTGTGTTTTTCCCATTTTTCATTCATTATTCTCCTTCTCTATCTTTTTTTTATCTTATTGCCCACTCCCCAGATAGTGTGTCCTTTTTCTTTCTTTTTTTTTTTTTTTTTTTTCCTTTTTCC
>NW_006921650.1:10124578-10125674 GCF_000298275.1 Orycteropus afer afer | reverse complement strand
GATGGAAGACAGAATTAATGAGATTGAAGACAAATACCTGAATATTTCTTTGGAAAAGGATCAATCAGAAAAAAAATCAAAACAAAATGAAGAAAGCCTAAGGTTCATGTGGGATACCATCAAAAGGAATAACCTAAGTGTCATTGCAATTCCAGAACAGGAAGAGGAAAATAAAACCACTGAGAAAATTGTCCAAGATTTGTTGGAAGAGAACTTCCCTGATATGATGAAAGATGAGAATATATCCATTCAGGAAGTCCAACGAACCCCAAACAGGATAGACCTCAAAAGAAACACCAAGACATATCATCATCAAACTCATCAAAACCAAAGACAAAGACAGAATCCTGACAGCAGCACTGGAAAAACAAAGTTACTTACAAAGGACAACTACTCAGATAAACTGATTTCTCAGCTGAAACTATGCAAGTGAGAAGGGAACGGGATGGTATATATAAAACCATGAAAGACAAAAATTTTCAACCAAGAATTATATAGCTGGCAAAACTGTCCCTTAGATATGATGGTGAAATTAGGAGATTTCCAGATAAGCAGAAACTAAGGCAATTTGTTAAAACCAGACCAACCTTACAAGAGATACTAAAGGGAGTCCTTTGAGCAGAGAACCAAAAATAGCAAACAACAACCGACCATTAATACACAAGATAACCAATAATACACAAGATGACATAACATATATTAGGACATATCCAAAGTAAGATGAGCTTACAAGATTGTAAACAGGGAACCAGAGAACACTGGCAAATGAGAACAACAAAAAAACAAAAAGAGGGAAAATATTATGTAGTTACAGAACGTCTACATGCTGAGGAAGTCAAGAGAGTTGCAAGATAGAATGGAATGTGCTAAACTAAAGGAGAAAATTATAAATCACAGGGTAACCTCAAGAAAAATTACCAAAAAAAAGTCCTGGCCCAGATGGTTTCACCAGAGAATTCTACCAAACATTCAGAGAAGAACTGACACCAATCCTACTCAAACTATTCCAAAACACAGAAAAGGATGGAATCCTCCCTAACTCATTTTATGAAGCAAGCATAACCTTGATACCAAAACCAGGCAAAGACATCACTCA
>NW_006921650.1:10112353-10124478 GCF_000298275.1 Orycteropus afer afer | reverse complement strand
AAATTGGTAAGGAAGAAGTCAAACTATCCCTATTTGCTGGTGATATGATCCTATACCTAGAAAACCCAAGAGACTCAGTCAAAAACCTACTGGAACTAATTGGGAGATTTAGCATCATGGCAGGATACAAGATGAACATCCAAAAATCAGTTGGATTCCTCTACACTATCAAAGAGATTGCTGAAAAAGAAATAAGGAAATCAATACCATTTACAAAAAAAAAAAATAAAATACTTGAGAACAAATCTAACCAGGGACACAAAAATCTGTACAAAGAAAACCATAAAAGGCTACTTCAAGAAACCATAAGAGATCTACATAAATGGAAGAATCCCATGCTCATGGATAGGAAGATTGAACATTGTGAAAATGTCAGTTCTACCCAAAGCAATCTATACATTCAATGCAATCCCAATCCAGATCTCATCAACATGTTTAAGGATATGGAAAAACCAACCACTAACTTTATATGGAAATGAAAGAGACCTCAGATAAACAAAGCACTACCGAAGAAAAACAAAGTAGGAGGTCTCACACTGCCAGATCTCAAAACCTACTATACAGCCACAGTAGTTAAAACTGTCTGATATTGGTGCAATGATAGACACATAGACCAATGGAATAGAATTGAGAACCCAGAAATAGATCCATCGACCTATGGTCAGCTGATCTTTGAGAAAGGGCCCAAATCCATTAAATGGGGAAGAGAACGTTTGTTTAATAAATGGCTCTGGCAAAGCTGGATATCCGTTTGCAGAAAAATGAAACAAGATCTGTATCTTACACCATACACATAAACTAACTCCAGATGGATCAAAGACTTAAATGTGAAACCTAAAACTATAAAGTTCCTCAAGGAAAAACTAGGGACAAATTTAGAGACCTTAATATATAGCATAAATACACTATCAAGCATTACCCAAAATGCACAAACAGCAGAAGAGAAACTAGATGAATGGGACCTTCTAAAAATTAAATTTTTATGTGGTTCTAAAGACTTCTCCAAGAGTCAAAAGAGAACCTACAGATTGGGAAAAAATACTTGGATATGACACATCTGACAAGGGACTTATCTCTAGAATTTATAGAAAACTCCAACACCTCAATAACAAAAAGACAAATAATCAAATTTAAAAATGGACAGAAGACATGGATAGACACTTCACCAAGGAAGATATTCAGGTGGCCAAGAAACATATGAAGAAATGTTCACGATCGTTAGCCATTAGAGAGATGCAAATCAAAACAACAATGACATACCATCTTGCCCCAGCACTAGCAGCAAAGTTCAACAAGCAGAAAGCAACAAATGCTGATGAGGATGTGGAGAGATTGGGACTGTCATACACTACTGGTGGGACTGTAAAATGGTACAACCATTGTGGAAAGCAGTATAGTGATTCCTTCAAAAGTTGGAACTAGCAATACCATTTGACCCAGTCATTCCATTACTGGGTATATATCTTAAAGAAGCGAGAGCCATGACAAGAACAGACATATGCACACCCATGTTCATTGCAGCACTATTTACAATAGCCAAAAGATGAAAACAACCTAGGTGTCCGTCAACTGAGGAATGGATAACCAAACTTGGTACATACACACAATGGAATACTATGCAATACTACATAATAATGTAGAATCTGCAAAATATCTCATAATGTGGATGAACTTGGAGGACATTATGCCGAGTGAAATAAGTCAATCACAGAAGGGCAAATATTGTATTAGTCCGTTATTGTAAAAGTCAAAGAAAGGTTTATCTATGGAAGGATATTTTCTTTGTTGGTTACCAGGGATGGGAGGGGAGGGAACACTGTTAGATAGGTAGCAATAAGTATTGATTTGGGTAAAGAGAAGGGCAATGTACCAAATGTGAGTGATCAACATGTTGACATTGAGGAAGAGGAAGACAGAGAGAGGTACATGGGGGGTACAGACAACAAAGATGAACCCTTTTGCACATACAGTACTTTGTTGTCAGTGAAGGCAAACATGGGTATATGGGTGGATAGATGGGTGGACAGGCTGAACTGTTAGGTATGTCTATGATATGGGGAGTGTACCCAAGACCATGTATTGGGTTGGCAGACTATGGTCCTGTAAGTGTATATGTATGATCTGTAAGAATTCCCAGGTGTATAGTAAAGCTGACAAGGGACAAGGTTGTAGTCACTTCTTGGTCACAACCAGCTCCCCAGACTGACTGAGCAGTGGGCTCAGGACCATAGTCGCAGGGGACATCAAGCTCAATTGGCATAACATACTACACAAAACAATGTTCCACATCATACTTTGGTGAGTAGCAACTGGGATCTTAAAAGCTTGCAAGCAGCCATCTTGATGTAACTATGGGTCCCTCCTCATCCAGAGCAAAGAAGAATGAAGAAAACCAAAGATTCGTGGAAACAACTAGTCCTAGCAACTGGTACACCATGCAATCTGCAGCCTATACAACCATGAGACCAGAAGAACTAGGTGGTGCCTGGCTACCCCTGTCAACCACTCAGAGGGGGATCTATGTAGGAGATCCTGGTACAGAGGGAGAACAATGTGGAACAAAACTCAAAATCATTTGTGGGGGGTGGAAAAAGGGGAGACTAGGTTTGCTGGTTTGATAGAGCCTAGTGGAACTATGGCCCCTAGCTGCCCTTCAGGTCTGGAACTGAACCCACAATTGTGGTTTCCAGCCAATCAAAAGACAGGCATATGAGTTGAACATGTACCTGAGGTAGATACACTCCTTGGATGGGAGAAAGAAGGGCTTTTTATGCACAGGGAGACAGCTCATGGTGCAGGAGTGCATGGAAGGATGGACACAGGGAAGAGGTAACTATCAGGAGCAAGTGGGAGAGGAGTTGTTGCACTGGGGTAAATTGTAGTCAATGTCATGAGAAAAAGTGTATGTGAATTCTTGTATGGAAAGTGAATTTGCTCTGTAAATTTTCACCCAAATCACAAATAAATAAATAAGCAAACTAAAGTGTTCCCTGCCATGGTTTTTAATGATGAGGAACATACTCTGTAAAAGAGCTAATTCTAAAACTAGTATTAAAAATTTATTTCTATTTTAATTTGCTCATTTCTAGAACAAAGAAAATGAAATTAATTCTATCTATCCTTGTGTAAAAGGTGTAAGGGTGAAGCTTACAGTATCTGAAAACCTGCCTCAAGCTCCTGGAGAAGGTGGTAATACTTCATAACTATCATTCTACCTCTACTTCTGTGTATTAACATCAAATAATGGCCTAATGAAGGTAAACCAACAGCAGCTTGTAGATTAGGGTCAGGCTAATTTCTAAAATGGAAGCCTCTATTGTTTATACATCCGTAAAATGTCTTTGAGTCTCTATAATTATATTTTAATTCCTCAGAGTCTACCTCCTTCTCTTCCTTAAAATTCAGCTGTGTTTACTGAGTGAAGCACAGCACAGCAGTGGGAATTTGATCTTTTATAACAGGAGAAGCACAGAAGCAGCCATTTTAGTACCCACAAAGCAGTAAGTGGAAGTAGTCAGTATTGGAAACCCATCTTGATTGGTTGGATGGATTAGAAAATAAGTAGGTTAGAGAAAGCATCTATAAAAGTCTGTTGAACTGAGTTTGTCCCATGTGAGAGCATTCTAGGTAGGCATGAAATGAAAGACAGAGGGTAAGGTGGAGGAGTGGGGGTACTAGCGAAGTTTCAGTCCTGTTGGTTGGTTGACTCTGTTTTAATGCATTTGTCGATGACCCTGGGCCATCAGAGAATCATCTTAGCCAGAAGGAACCTGAAGGGAGACTAGTGAATACTGCATGGCCTATGGTGCTGGGATCAGCTGTGACAGGTTTTGGGGAGAAAAGGGAATAGAGAGAGAAGATGCTATTTTTAAAACTACTACAACAATAATTTGAAAGCTGTTTTTATAAAAGCCAAGAAGAAAACTGTTCAACAGATGTTCCTGCCTGTAGGAATTGACAACTCAACTCTCAGGAGTCATTTTCCTGGGATGAGAACTATCCCAGCACAACCAGGAACTTACCAAGTAATAACTTTTTTCAAAACATTTTTTAGTTTTACAGATGGATAAAACAAGCCCCTTACAATAACTTCTCACAATGACTATTAATAACTTGATTATTTTAAGAGCTAATCTTGAGTTCACATTAAAGAAGACTGCACAATCAAACCACTGAAAAATCCCAAGTCATCTCCTGCACAAGCACATGTATATGTTCACTGCATTGTCTTTTCTAATGAAATTCCCCAGAGTAGAGTCTGAATTGTTGGTGGGACAGGAAGGACTTGCGGAAGCAGTCCTCTTGCAGTCCCTACAGCCCCAGAGTCAGCCCTCACTCAATGTACCTCTGACCACAATACTTAAATGACTATTCATTAATTTAGAATAAAAGTCACATTATTCCAGTGACTAAAGACTCACACTCTTTTCCAGGACTTCTCTTCTCCCAGAGTCAATAGGGAGCTCTGGTGGCATAGTCATGATAGTGAGGATGGTGCAGGACCAGGCAGTGTTTCGTTCTTTTGTACATAAGGTTACTGCAAATAAGAAGCAAGTCAATAGCACCTAACAGCAACAACAACATAGTCATTTAATGCTTAATACGTTTTCTAGTCTTTTTAAGGGAGTTCTGGTAGCATAGTGCCTAAGGCACTTGACTGCTAACCAGAAGGCTGGTGGTTCAAACCCACCAGCCACTCCTCAGAAGGAACATTGGGCACTCTCCTTCCTTAGCTATATCATCTTGGAAACCCAAGGAGGGGTCACTATGAATAGGATCTGACTCGACGGCACATAACAACAACAACAGAGTCAATAGGGTAGTGTTAAGAACTCACTTAACAAGGGCAAGGTTAAGAAAAACTCAGGCTGAAGTTTGACTGTTAGAGTGTGAATCTAAGCTCTGCCACTTACTAACAATTTGTTTTGAGCACATTTCTTATGTCTGTGAAATCAAGTTCTTTATAAAACGTCACTAATACTGACTTCCACTGAGTGTTGTAAGAATTAAATTAGCTAATACATATAATGCACTCAGAACAGTGTGCAGTCTGTCTGTAATGATTGATCACTTTGAGATGTTATTAGCAAAATTACTAGGGACCCAAGTGTTTTCAAAAGACAGTTTCTTGGTAAGTATGAGATGGAAGATTCAGGATATGGAGTATAATATTTAATTTCTAGGAAAGCAGGAACAGTGACTGCCACATGGTAATCTATTTTTGTAAGGTTTTATATTCTTCTGCTCAGACTCTTTACTTTTTCATTCATTTCAAGTGTGTTTATAATTGTTCCTTGAAGTATTTGTTTGTGATTGCTGTTTTAAAATCTTTGTCTTATAATTCTGACATCTCTGTCATCTAGGTGTTGGCATCTATCGATTTTTTTTAAAATTTATTTTTAATTCTCTTTGCATTCTTCCTGGTTGTTGACAAAAGTGAATTTCTGTTGAAATCTAGACATTTGGGAAGTTTTGTTATAAGGCTCTTAAACTTATTTTAAGAGGAGCCCAGGTGGCACAATGGATAAACACTCAGCTACTAACCAAAAGGTCAACAGTTCTAACCCACTAGCCATTCCACAGGAGAAAAGACCTAGTCATCTGCACCCATAAAGGAACAGCCTAGGAAATGCTGTGGGGCAGTGCTACTCTGCTTCATAGGGTCAGTATGAGTCGGAATTGACTCCATAACACCTCACGACAATCACCTTATTTAAAGCTTCTTCTGGCACCACTCTGGCAGAGGAGGATAAGGGCACTGCCTCATTACTGTCCAATAAAGAAGAAATCCAGGTGCATCCGTTATGACTGTTGGGCGTGTGTGGGAGTTCCAGTTCTGTGCTCAGCCCACACTGATGCCTCCCCAGCTGTGAGGAATAGAGGAGTATCTTGTTACTATTCCTCACATGGCATCCACTAACACCATGGGGTGGAGAGGTGGCCTTGTTAATGCTGGGAAGTAGTAAAAGTGCTGATTTCCACCAGTTCCTCCTCTTATACCACCCCAATGGAGAGGAGTGTCTTACTCTTAACAAGTGGGAAGAAAATGTGCTTCACATCAGCGAATGCAAATCAAAACACTACCTCATCCTCATTAGGATGACAATGAGAAACAACACAGGTGGTGGTGAAATTGTGGAGAAACTGGAACCCTTATCCCTTCCTAGTTGTTGTTGTTGTTGTTATGTGCCGTCGAGTCAAACCCGACTCATAGCGACCCCTCCTTGGGTTTCCGAGGCAGTATCACTACGGAAGTAGGATTGCCCAACCTTCCTTCCGAGGAGTGGCTGGTGGGTTTGAACCGCCAGCCGTCTGGTTAGCAGGCAAGTGTCATAGCCACTATGCTACCAGAGCTCCCATCCCTTCCTAGTAGGAACATAAAATGGCACAGCAGCTGTGGAAAACAGTTTGGGGCTTGCTCAAAAAATTGAACATAAAACTGCCATATGACTCAGCAATCCTAATCCCAGGTACGTACCCAGGAGAAGGGAGAGCAGGAACGCAAACAGAAACCTATACAACAATGTTCACTGAAGCACAACAGGCAAAAAGTGGAGAACACCAAAAGGTCCAGCAGCACACAAGTGGATAAGCAAAATATGTTATATACATGCAATGGAATATTAGTCAGAAACGGAAATGAGGTCCTGCTGCATGCCACAATATGGATGAACCTAGAATATTATACTGAGCGAAGTCAGTCAATCACCAAAGGACACATACTGCATGATCTCACTTATATGAAAAAAAGCAAATATATAGAAGCCAAAGATTATTAGTGGTTACCAGGGTGGATGTCTACCCCATGGTGACCCCACAGCAACAAACAACAACAGAGTGAGAGGGAAAGAGAAAAGGGAGGTTTTTGCCTAGGAGCTATAAGTTCACGTATGTGGTGGTGGAATAATTTGGAAAATACACAAAGGTTGCATGACATGAAGAACGTAACCAATGTTACTTAATCGTACATGTGGAAATTGTTGAACTGGTGAAAGTTTTGTTGTGTATATTTTCACACGTTTAAAAAAAAAAAAGTTACCTTGACCTTTCTGCAGAACCAATAAGATGGCAGAAGTGCAGCAAAAGAAGAATCACAACTTCTGCAAGTTCACCTACCTCAGCGTCAACCTCGGCTAGCTGCCGGAGGAGTCCAAGGAGCAGCTGTTCTAGCTGCGCAGCAAGTGGTGGCAGTGGTGGTGGCAGTGCCTTGCTTGTGTCAAAAACAACGCCCTTTGCTGCAAGGGCTGTGCAAGGCTGAGGAGCCACCACCTACTGAGAAGCTGAAGGTGGAGAAGACACCACTCTCGGTTCATGCTACTCAGAGGGTGCTCAGCATGAGGGGCATCTATAATGGCAGGACTCTCAACCAGGTGCAAATCAAGCTTGAGATAGGAGGCAATTGGCCATCAACTGGGCTAGTTTCCTACCTACAAGCCCATGAAGCGAGCTGGCCTAGCCTTTAACCATCTACAACTCCCTTTTTATGACCTTCAAGTAGCCCTTCCTGCCAATAAAGGTGCAGACTTGTAAAAACCAAAGTTAGCTTGGAGCATGAAACATTCTAATTACCAGAAAAAAAAGCTATTGTTATTATGGGAATAACTGGGTGGTGCAAATGCTTAAGGGCACTGGTCTGCTAAAGAAAAGGTTGAGGTTGGAGTCCACCCAGGCTCAGGCCTCTGAAAGAAGACTTATAAGATCCACTTCCTAAAACTCAACCATTAAGAACCTACAGGGCACAGTTATATACTGACACACGTGGCGTGGCTGTGAGTTAGACAACTCCATGGCAACTGGTTTAGTTTTTATGATCATTATTATTATCAATAATAGCATCAGTCTTTTAAATCTGACACAAATGATTAACGATATAGTGACTGGCTAAAGAAGGTATTGGATATTCCAAGGTATAAAAAAAGGGTATTGGTGAAATAGGATAAGGCAAACAATACAGAATTTCTGTGGAGAATAAATTAAGTCATGCTAAAATATGAGCTAAACTAAATTTTAGATAAAAGAAAGTTGTCAGGATACTTATTACTAGCCATGATAGTAATATTATAAACATTTTGTAAACCATATTATGTGCCATCAAGTCAGATCCGACTCGTGGCGACCCCTCCTTGGGTTTCCGAGGCAGTATCACTAGGGAAGTAGATCACCCAACCAACTTTCCTTCCAGGAGTGGCTGGTGGGTTTGAACCACCAGCCTTCTGGTTAGCAGTCAAGTATATAACTTTAGGGTCAATTACATCCTAAGAAACCATAATCTGGTTTCTAAAAATCAATGAAAATATTTAATGTGCTTTCAAGAAAATGCTAAAAATGTAATATTTTAAAATCTTGCTGCCCAGCTCCCTTCTGTCTCTTTCTCTCAGTCTGCCTCATAACTGAGCTGCCTTGCAGCCACCTGCTCACCCTCATACACATCCACACTTTTGTTATATAGGTAATTTTTCTTCCACATTCTCCTAAATAAAAGACTCCATCGAGTAAAGGGAGGCAGACAAGTCCTCTCTGTTAATTTAATATTTTCCTTTATATCATCCATCTCATACAACTCTCACAGTTTTTCAAGAATACTAGCATTATAACAACATACAAGTGTAAATTTCTACCCGCAATGAGGTAAAAATCTCATTGAATATGTGGTTGTTGTTGTTATGTGCCATCGAGTCGGCCCCGACTCATAGCGACCCCTCCTTGGGTTTCCGAGGCAGTATCACTACAGAAGTAGGATTGCCCAACCTTCCTTCTGAGGAGTGGCTAGTGGGTTTGAACCGCCAGCCTTCTGGTTAGCAGTCAAGTGCTTTAGCCACTATGCTACCAGAGCTCCTATGAGCAGACTTTAAAAAAAAAACAGGGCTGAGACTAGTGTGCTATAATGTGTATGAATGAGTATGAACTCTGGCACAAGACAAGCTGAGTTCAAATTTTAGCTTTCCTACTTTTTAGATTTGAGCAATTTACTTAAACCTTGTCTCAGGAACTTCCTCTGTAAAATAAGGAAAATAATAAGCTATAGTTGTTAAAAGATTAAATAGTCAATATGTGTAAATAATTTAATGCCTGTTACAAAGAAAATGCTAATAAATACATCTATTATGTTTATCAAACAGCTAATTTCTTTAAATCACAATGACCTAATCCTGCACTTTTTCTCCACTACTACTAGGTACATCAAACTAGAAATTAACAGTTACGTCTGAAGAACCCGCATGCCAATAATTTATTTTTAATTTGTTGAGATTAAAGGTCTTAAGTAAACATTTGAACCAGAGGAGATGATCTCAGTAAAAGAACTGATGCAAGCAGAGTGTGACAATTTCCACAACACAAAGCCATCTTCACTGAAAAAAAATCTATTAAGTGATAAGCTGGGTAAAATAGAATCCTTTCCAACTCCAAGAGTCAAAAGATCTATTATTTATTACAAGATGGTTTTATACGCACATCTTGTATTAAAAAGGTGTTAGATGTAAGGCTTCACAATTATTTAGAGGGTTGGTCAACTAAGCAATAGCACAGTAATAGAATAAGAACAGCAAGACATCTGACTGATCTGACATATGACAATCTGACCGGGTCACCTTTATTCAATTTTAAAAATATTTTGCTTTATTTGAATGACTGAATTAAGTAAACCTACCGCTGTCATAACATATAGTTACAGCATTAAAAGTAATGAAATATGATCATCAATAATAATGTTGAGGATTATGATGATAATGGTCATGATAATGATAAGAATACTGAAGACTTCATCAATACATTTGAAGTATAATTATTTTAGAAAACCAAGTTAGCCTACCACCTTTGTGTTTGTTCCCTATGAACTTATTAATACATTATAAGAATGTATTACTTTCTAGAATAGAACATCCATTGATAAAGAAAGGAAAATGAAGTCACCACAGGGTAGGTGACTGAAAAGAAATGGGTATGATAGCTTGTCCTAATGCCTTCTCTGCTCCTCCATGCATTGGAAAACAGTAAACACTATTATCATACATCATAGTAGTGATCAAGGTTACCAGATATGATTTAAGGGCTTTTATGCACAGCAGAAGAAAAAAAAAAGTATTTTCTTATCAATATGATTGTGTGTGATGATAATTTAATTCCAATTCATTTATGTATTAATTGTCTGTAAGCATAGGGACTGCCTCACTCACAAAGAGCCATTCTCAACAAAGTCAGCAAGCAGAAAGGTTTTTCAGTTATCCTCAGTTGTGCTCAAATCGCTCCAGTGAATTACTGGAAACAATGGATACTAAGAATAAAAGAAAAATGATTGGAAAGAATAGAAGTTGATAGCATTGAAATGAAAACCTTCCAGTGGGGCAGGCCTGTGTGGAACTACATGTCTTTGCATATTTCCCCAAGGAAAAGAAGAAAGAATGATTTTGGCTGGGAGATGCATTTTAAAAGGATAAAATAAAAGGATCGTGTATCAAACTAAATTGTGTTGGCTTAGAGACATATTACATCTTTGCATGATCTTGCATTCTCTGCAGTTTTTTTCATATTTATTCATTTACTGTAACTGCTCTTCCTATAACATTTCACCCCTTGATATAAATAAATAGATAGATAAATAACTGATTTCACAGTATTTGCTGGTGCTGACTCAAGAGTACATAAATCCAAATTCCTGGTTACTTCTAATCCTTAATAAATCCTGAAAACTACCACAAAATATTTCCCCTCATCATCATGATTTCTGAAATGCTTTGGGATTTAGGTTGTGTTGCATTATTCTAGGATCACTTTTTTGTGATGGGAGCTCTGGTAGCATAGTGCCTAAGGCACTTGACTGCTAACCAGAAGGCTGGTGGTTCAAACCCACCAGCCACTCCCCAGAAGGAAAGTTGGGCAATCCTACTTCCGTAGTGATACTGCCTCGGAAACCCAAGGAGGGGTCACTATGAGTCGGGGCCAACTCGACGGCAAAATAACAACAAATAACATTGCCCAAGTGTTCAGTATTTCCTAAGTTCATTTGTTATTGTCAGGGCACAGATGAAAGCCTTACGTTGGTGTAACTATAAGGTGCCCATGACAGCAGAAAGTTGGTACCTCTATTCCCAGCGAATACCCACTAGAAAGGACAATTTAAATCCTAAAACATTGAGATAGCAGGAGTACAGATAGTATTGTACAATGAGTTCTATTTATGTATTCATGTGGAAGGGAGTGAATAACATACTGTCAAAAAGATGAATGAGTTAAAGGGAGAGAACTAGTAAAGAAAAAAGCAAGTATTAAAAATAATAGTAATTATAAGGTTCTAGTCTTACAGAAGAATGTAACTTCGTTATAATTGCAGATGAAGACTTGCATTCGAGGTCATCTTTTGCCTTCCACCTTTATGCATGCTGACAAGGCAAGCTGGGGACTGAAAACCTACTTTTGCCTATCATAGCCCACAGACCTAAATCAACCTAGATCAAACTGGATTCAAAAATTAGTTTCATTATCTGCCTCAGTTTCCACATTACTGTCACTTTCTGAATTATCACTATGTCCTAGATATAAAGGCATTGTGACAGATCAGTTGTAAGTATGAAATAGAATGTAATTTTTGCAATTATCAAAAACGATTTCATTAGTTAACCAGAATATCACCTCTAGTCCTTTTGTTCTTCTGGAGCACATTCTAGTTTGAGGAATTTCAAAAGTAAAGGCTTGTTTAGAATAGAATTCATCATGGTAAATAGCTGGAACCATTCCAGTGAAAGAAGTAATGCTAAAGTTTACATACTCTCTACGATGACTGAGAAAAAGAGTTCTACACAATCTCCTTTCATGCAGCAACTATATAATTTCTGTTCAGTGATCTGAAAAAAAAAAAAAGAAAAAAAAAAGTCAGGCTGCACTCCCAGGACATTGTAAGAATCAGGAGCTCTGCACATAAGGTCAGCTGCATTCTTAAAAAGCGTACCCTCCAAGGAGAGACTGCAGTCCAGACTGATTGTTTCTCAACAGATGCCATCTGCAAAAACGGCAAGGAGGCCACATGTTCTGACCTCCTCTAACCCTACAAGGGGAAGGCAGGATTACCAGCAGTAAACCAAGGCCTATTACTGCCAGGCCAGACATGCTGCCTCCCTCCAGCCCTTTCA
>NW_006921650.1:10110822-10111861 GCF_000298275.1 Orycteropus afer afer | reverse complement strand
ATCAGGAGCTCCTCAGTTGCTCATTCCACCACTGAGTTTACAATGACTTATGGGTAGAAAAGCCATACTAAGTAATTTACTACACTGCACCATCCAAGTCCATCTGTTTCTGATTCAATACCCACCCACTGAACACCATTTCTGTTCCTGCATTCATTCCTTTACGGCACTCGTCTCCAAGAAGGCTGAAAGATCTTCTCTTATTCTGATTCATTTTGCTGCTTGATAAATAACAGCAAACACAAAGAGAACATTTATTTTGTGGAAGGCGCTGTTCTAAGTGCTTTGCATATGTGAGCGTAATCCTCACAACAATCCTCTGAGGTAAAAACTATTATTTTCCTATTACAGGTGAGGAAACTGAAGCATGGGAGCTAGATATACTGCCAAGTTTGCTGGGCCAGGGAGGAGTAAAGTAAATACTTGAACTTAGACTTTGTCTTCAGAGTTTATCTTCTTAACCACTACTGTCTTCTGTCTCGGTGCCAGAGTGTCCAGATAAAATACAGTCCATTCTATACGCTGTTTGATAATTCTGCCACATTTGTCATTTTGTTTTGTTTTATTGTGATCTGGGTGAAAATTTACAGAGCAAACTGCTTTTCTATTCAATAATTCACACACATTTTGTTTTGTGACATTTATTGTAATCTCCATAACATAATAGCACTCTTCTTGCTTCATCATTCATTGCTATACCTTCCATCTTTCCTTCCCTAACATCCTAGTTATCTTTGAACATAAGATAAACAGCAACAAAAAAAACTTTTAGTGTAAGTATATCCCCAAAATTGCATATAGTACATACTTATTCTAAATACATACATACATATGTATACATACATACATATATAAGGAGCTCTGGTGGCGTAGTGCCTAAGGCATTTGACTGTTAACCAGAAGGCTGGTAGTACAAACCCGCTAGCCACTACTCAGAAGGAAAGTTGGGCAATCTACCTCCGTAGTGATACCACCTTGGAAACCCAAGGAGTGGTAGCTACGAGTCGGATTCGACTAGGTGGCAGTGAGTTTTTAGTAT
>NW_006921650.1:10056737-10110667 GCF_000298275.1 Orycteropus afer afer | reverse complement strand
GTGCCTTCAAGTCAGACCTGACTCATAGCGACCCCTCCTTGGGTTTCCCAGGCAGTATCACTATGGAAGTAGATTGCCCCATCTTCCTTCCTAGGAGTGGCTGGTGGGTTTGAACCACCAGCCTTCTGGTTAGCAGTCAAGTGCCTTAGGCACTATGCTACCAGAGCGCCTATATATATATGGTTTATCTAAAATTCAAATTTAACTGGGTGTCTTGCTAAATCTGGCAACCCTAGTCAGCGCTGTCACTTGAGCTATCTTTTATGAATAATGCTCCCTCTACTGCATGATGTGCATGACCATCAGCAGTGACTTGACAAATATAAGACTTTCCTAACTCATCACCCTGGGCTGCTTCAGCTGCTTCCTACTGACAACATTTAGAGAAAATTCTCTGTATTATACATCAGAGGTCAGGAAACATTTTCTGTAAAGATCTGGGTAGAAAATGTTCTAAGCTGTGAGGGCCATACAGTCTCTGCTTCAAAAATTGAATTCTGCCAGTGTCACAGGAGAGCGGCTATAGACAATACATAAACAAATGGCTGTGGTTGTGGTCCCATAAAACTTCATTTACATAAACAAGATGCAGGCTAGGTTTGGCCCACAGACTCTGCTTTGTCAACCTCTACCATAGAACCTTCTAGTAGATTCTTAAGCTAAATTCCCCATTTGAAAACAGTCAACTCAACCACAGGAATATAATATCTCTGTCAAGTCCAGCTGCTATACAACTCAAGAAATCTTCAGTGAGGAATTGATACTTCATATCTTCTAAAACAAGGCTAAACATATCCAATATTATAGTCACATCATTGTAGGACACAGGTCTAACAAGATGGCAACCCAATTGAAACACAAATCCTGGGTCTTGTAGAAAGTCAGATCTGTCCCCTGATATGGAGGTGTCTATAGCCATATTCTGGTAGCCTCGTGCCTAAGGCACTTGACTGCTAACCAGAAGGCTGGTGGTTCAAACCCACCAGCCACTCCTCAGAAGGAAGGTTGGGCAACCTACTTCCATAGTGATAACACCTGGGAAACCCAAGGAGGGGTCGCTATGAGTCAGGTCCAATTCAATGGCAAACAACAATATAGTGGTGTCATGGGTAAGGAAGTTGGCTAGTAACCAGAACGTTGGCAGTTCAAATCCACCAGCTGTTCTTCAGGAAGACGATGAGGCAATCTGCTTCAATAAAGATTTACAGCCTTGGAAACCCAATAGGTGTTGCTATGAGTCAGAATTGACTTAATGACAGTGGGTACAGTTAACCCCATTTTCCCTTTCCACATTCAACACATCACTCAAAGAGCACTCTATCTCCCATTTCCTCTTTTCCTCTCAGCAATTCACTTGATAGTAAGCAGTTTTAGCTTCTTTACCTACTATGGTACTTGAGGTTGTGTTAACTTGGCTAGGCCTGGTTTTGAGTGGCTGGACAGCTGGATGTAGTTATTACCCATGATAAGAGTGGTAATCAATTCCATGGTAGAATTTACTGTGACTGTGCATAGCTGAGTATCTGCCTCAGGGATGTATTCTGCTTCCAATATATAAGAAGCTTTGAGAAAGGTCTCTGAGCTTTTTGGCACATTTGGATCCTGCATTTGGCCGAGTCATCAGTGAGAGGCTGCTGATCTTGGGACAGTCTGCAGATTTAAACTAGTGGCCTCCATGTTGTTTTATAATCTTGAGACTGTGCCATTTTACTTGTCAACCTTGGGTTTGTCAGCCTCAGCAGCCAGCAGCTTCCTGAGTTCAGAGAAGCGTCCAGCTTCAGTGGGCCAGGAGCAAGAGGCAGAGCTGAAGCCCAAGGTCAAGGGGCCTTTACCCAGTCCCTGAACTGGCACTTTGTACTTGGGCTTCTAACCTCCTAACTTTAAGAGAATAAATCTCTGATCAAGCTATCCACCTGTGGTATTTTTGTTAGAGCACCTCTAGAGGACCAAAACACCAACTGTTTTATTTACCTTTTCTCCATCCCTCTTAAATCCTTAAATGCAAAGCCATGATCTTCTGTATTCCAAAAGTCTTACAGATCACCAGACTCCTAAAACAACAATAAAAAAAAAAAAAGAAACCTAAACTCATTGCCACCAAATCATTTCCAACACATAGCAACCCCATAGGACAGAGTAGAACTGCTTCATAAGCTTTCCAAGGCTGTAATATTTAGGGAAGCAAACTGCCACATCTTTTTCCTACAGAGCAGCAAAGGGGTTTGAACTGCCAACCTTTTGGCTTAACCATTGTGCCACTAAAGATTCTTACCAAATTTTGTTGTTGTTACATGCCAATGAGTTGGTACCGACTCAGCAACCCTACATACAACAGAACAAAATACTGCCCAGTCATGCACCATTCTCAAAGTTGTTGCTATGTTTGAACCCATTGTTGCAGTCACTGTGTCAGTCCATCTCACTGAACGTCTTTTTTTTTTTTTTTTTGCTGACATTCTACCAAGCATGATTTCTTTCTTCAGGGACAGATCCCATCTGATAACATATCCAAAATACGTGAGACAATGCCTCTCCATCCTTGCTTCTAAGAGCATTCTGTCTGTACTTCTTCCAAGACAAATTAGTTCATTCTTCTGGTGGTCCATGCTGACTGCCAAATCCAGAGGTTTCCTTCCATTCTATAGACTGTTCAATAATTCTGCCATATTTGAAACTTTGCTTTTTGTTTTGTTTTATTGTGATTTAGGTGAAAGTTTACAAAGCAAATTGGTTTTCCATTCAACCATCTATACACATTTTGTTTTGTGACATTAATTGCAATATCCACAATGTACAGCACTCTTCTCACTTCCTCCCTGTGTTTAGCACTTCCCTTTATCCTTCTTTTCTATCCCTCCCATCCTCCAGAACTTTATGCCTGGACAAATGCTGTCCTTTTGATCTCATTTGGTATGTACTAATGAGTGCATACTGGTGTTAATGTTCACCTCTCTATCACCTGGCTGAAAGTTGAGCAATGGGGGTGAGTTCAGTTCCAGATTTGAAGGATGACCAAGGGTCATAGTCTTGGGGATTCCACCAGTCTCTATCAGACCAGTAAGCCTGGTCTTTTTTATGATTTTGAGTTTTGTTCCACATTTTTCTCCTACTTTATCCAGGACCTCCAATTGTGATCCTTCTCAGAGTGGTCAGCAGTGGTAGTCAGGCACCATTTGTTTCTTCTGGTCTTGTGGCGGCTGGGATTCATGTGGTCCACTAATCTTTTAGACTAATTGTTTCCTTTTGTCTTTGATTTTCATCATACTTCTTTGCTCCAGATGGAGAGAGACCAATTCTTGCACTTTAGATGGCTTTAGATTTCAGACCCGTAGCTACTAACCATAGTAGGATGTAGAACACTGTCTTTGTGGACTATGTTTTGCCAATAGACTTTAGTGTCCCCTGAGACTACGGTCCTAATTCCCCAGGCCCAGCCATTTATTCCCTCAAGGTATTTGGTTATAGCTAATAATTTTTCACAAATTTGTCCCCCATATATTCAATTGTATTCATGGATATATTTGCAGCACATAAACATACATATGTAGAAATATCCTATGTCAAACATATGTATATTCATAAATGTGGTCTCATTTGCCTTCCCACTCCTGTTCAGCTTGAGTGTCTATGTATTCACTCATAGATTATTATTGCTATTATTGCAAGATTGTATATGTAATAGTATTACTTTTCTTGCCTTTAACTCTTGTGCTGCTCCCAGTGTCTTCCTTTGCCTTGATTTTGTGCTGACCTCCCCCTTATTGGATATTACCTCTTCCTTTACCCAAGTTAATATGGGTCTACCCTGTAGTTAGTGATTTACCTTGAATTCTTAGTTTTTTCAAATCATTGCCCTTCCTTGGAATCTAAGGTTGAACTTTCTCACTGTTCTCATATTACCTCTATGATCCTTTCTCAGTCTCTATGGCAAATTATCTACAAACATGGCCACCAAGCATTCCCCTCTGTTCTTGAATGTGCATGGTAGTCTTCCCAATCAATAGGTAGAGTCTTTTTCCATCCCCTAGAATTTGTGCTGGCCCTGTGATCTGCCATGACCTATAGAAACAAGCTGACATTGTGTCAGCTCAGGCCTGGTTATTCAGAGGCCAGGCAGCTTCTGCTTCCATTCTCTCTAAGCCCTGAACTGCCATGAAAGAAGTCCATCTAGCCATCCCAGCCATTCCACTGAGGCCCTACACATGTGATAAAACTCTATAGGGCATTCCAGCCCCAGTTGAGCTTCTGGCTGAATGCAGTTGCATGAATAACTCTCCCAAACACCTTGTGGACCAGAAGAATTCTCCATTAGGGAAATAAAAACACTAAAAAAAAAAAAAAAAAAAAAAAACTGTTGTCACTGTAAACCAATAAATGTTGAGTAATTTGTTACATGACAGTGGATAAATTGCAAGGTCTTCTTTCCAAGTTCCTTCTCTGCTAAGCTCCAAAACCACAATAACTTATGTGGTAGTTCAGTTTGTGTGTCAACTTGATTGGCCTGGTTGAGTGGCTGGGCAGCTGGATGTAGTATTCCCCATGATGAGATTGGTAATCAACTCCATGGTGGAATCCACTGGGAATAGCTGAGTAACTGCCTTAGGGAATGTGGTCTCCTTCCTGTATATAAGCAGAAGCCTTGGGGTGTGGTCTCTAGCTTATGGCATGGTTGGACCCTGCGTGTAGCCATGTCTTTGTTCAGTAGCCTGCCATGCTCTGCTGACCTTAGGGCTTACAATGGACTTAAATGGCCTACCGTGTGGTTTGGTAACATTGGGACTGTGCCTTTTTACTTGTCAACCTTGGGTTTGTCAGCCTCAGAAGCTAGCAGCTGTCTGAGTGAAGAAATGCCTCTAGCTCCAGTGGGCCAGGAGCAGGAGGCAGAGCTGGACCCCAAGGTCGAAGCGCTTTCACCCAGCCCTTAAAGCCTGGCACTTTGAATTTGGACTTAAAGCCTCCAAATTGTAAGACTAAACTCCTGTTTTTTAAGGCCATCCCATTTGTGGTATATTTCTGTCAGAGTGGCTCTAGGGAACCAGAACAACTTATGACACAGTCCCTCTTCTATTTTCATTCACAGAAAATTCTGTGTTCTAACTGCTACCTCTATATCAGTAACTCCTCAATAAATTTCTTTATACTTGAAATATTTCAAAAGGGCAAGTGGGAAGGCAGAGGAGATGAAGGGAAAGGGAAGGATTGGGACTATTTTGAAGATCAAATGATACAGGGTATTTATATGAAAACTTGTTACTATTTTTTGTTATTGAAGTCTCAATATTGTAATGTAATTATCGTTCAGCTAAATACTGAACTTCTTGAGAGCAGAAACCATGGTTCCTTCTTTGACAGGGTCCCTGTGTCTATCTCTAACAGACACCCATCTTCTCCAACTAACTTCCATTTGCAGAAGTGCCTGGTGCACTTTTTCTCAAGGCAGCTTTCAGATACTTTATGTTTGTTTGTTCACTCACTTTAGGGCAGCTAATTCTCCATGCTCTTTATTTCTTCACATGTTTCTGTGGCCTTTCCTATTTCTTCACCCATAATTCTAAACCTGGTTTCCATAATAAGCGATTCCTCTCTACATTTCAATAGGACTTGTTTAAAACCTTAGATCTTGCTGGTAATTATAATGTCTATATCCTTATGTACACGTTTCAGCTCTCTTTCTGTAGGGCAGAATCTTCTTGCCTTTTCTACTTCATGTCTCCAGCAACCCGGGATGTTTCAAAATGCCACCTTGACCACATTAGTATAACTGGAAGTACTTTTCATAAAAGTATATTTCTGGTCCCTCCAGAATCTCTTAAGGTGGAATCTCAAATTTGCAGGCAAGCTAAGAGATCCTTAGAAACAATTTGCACTCAGGGTAAAAGCAATGACCTACTGACCTATTAAGTATCAATTGTTTGTGTATCAAGAACTTTGTATATTTTAACAAATTCAATCCTAATGGCAGCTCTTTGAGAAAGGTATTACTAACCCTATTTTACAGATAAGAAAATTAAGAATGAGAAAACATAAAGCATAGTCTTTGGAATCAGACTGCCAACATTCCAAATCTCAGTTCCATTACTTAGTAGTTGTGTGATTTGGGGGTAAGTTTTTAACAGTTCTGCACTTTAGTTCCTTCATCTGTAAAACAGGGACAAGAATAGTAGCTATCTCTACTTATGAAAGTATTGTGAGGGCTAAATGAAATAAGTAAAGTACTGAGAAAGTGTCCAACACACAACTGTCCTCAATAAATCTTAGCTGATGAGACTAAACAATCAGAACTGGGGTTTATCTAGGGACAGAGATCAACACATTTTTTCTGTAAAGGCCCAGATAGTAAATATTATGAACTTTGCAGGGCACATGATCTCTATCACAACTACTCAGCACTGCCCTTGTCATGGGAAAGCAACCATTGATGAAATACAAACAAATGGATGTGATGTGTTTTGATAGAACCTTATTTATGGACACTTAAATTTAAATTTCATATAATTTTAACATATGATGAAATACTCATTTTTTGGCTTTCTTTTAAAGCCATTCAAAAATACAACAAGCATTTTTAGGTCCCAGGCCTACAAAATAGGCATTTCTCCAGATTTGGCCCTGAGACTGTAGTTTGCAGACCCTGCCTTCAAGTATCAGATCTCAAAGTTTTAATGCAAAACAGCTGCCTAAATGAACCTTGAATACATTAGCTATTTATTAAGTATTTAATTGGTTAATGGTACATCATTTCCTAGGCTTCTGCTTCCATATTTTAATGCTTGTTCAAGAAGAAATTAAGTAAAACTTAATCCCTTATCCTCCATTGGGTTTGTATCCTTGAAGTGACTTAAACTCTACCTGGTTTTTGAAATTCTTAATTACCTCTTCTAAAATTCAACACCTTCACTTCCTGGCTCTGTCAGCATCTTTTCCCAGTATACTCAAATCCAGATCAGGAGTGAAGATTGTACACATGTATCGTGATGACCTGTGTGACCTTGTCACTCACTTATCTCTCCCTATTTTCCTCTCCCCTTCATTAATCCGAGATGTCCTTTAAAAAAAGAGTGTCATTAGAGAAGACTGCATCACAGAATCAGACACAAGATATGCTTGCTTCAGGCTTATTGATTGTACAACTTACTCCACTGCCTCAGAGATCCTTCCATTAAATGCTAGGCAAGAAAAAGCAGGATTGCTGACATCAGTTACTGGTGAAACCAGCATAATTGAATAAAAACTTCATGAATTTATAGATTCAATTCTACTACATAACCCGCATCCAGGCCTGGCGAGCAAGAAAGACACATTAACACGATGATGTTTGCTAGAGTATCATTCGGCTATCAATAATCCATTTAAATAAGTTTTTAGATAATTCTAAGTTAACAATTAAATGCAAGGTGTGATTGAGACACTTGATTTAACAGTATATAAAATATAATGATCATTTTGTGGTAACAAAAATTAACAAATCAGGATTTAGTTGTTTTGTTTTGTTTTGTTTTTTTAAAAAAAAAAAAGAATTTTAAAATTGAATCTCAGCATTCATCTCAAACCCTGTTTTAGAGGAAGCCCTGAAGCACAGTCTGAAAGAATCCCTCCCTCCCTGGGAGTATTGTGATATTCCTATCACCAATGTCATTATACTTCATATGTTCATCTTTTGAATAGAGTGGTGTTCCTGAAAATATCCCCACTGTCACCATCCAAAGACCAAAGGCCAGTGTGATTTCATACCTGAAATATCTGGATTTTTATTAGCACAGATTATTTAAATATGGCTTGGGAGCTCTGATGGCACGGTGTCTAAGGCATTTGACTGCTAACCAGAAGGATGATGGTTCAAACCCACCATCCACTCCTCGGAAGGAAGATGGGGCAAACTACTTCCGTATTGATACCGCCTAGGAAACCCAAAGAGGGATCACTATGAGTGGGACCCTACTTGACAGCAGTTAAGTTTGAAGTTTGATTTTTCTGCCTCTCTCATTAAACATAACCTTATATGATTAGTTTGGAAGTAATAACGACACTGAGTACTAAAGCCTCAGTGGAGAATTGTCACAAATACACAAAGATTTTCTTCTTTACACTTTTATCTGATGTGAATAAAAATATTATCAAGAAGAACACTAATAAGACATTTAAATCTCCTTTCCATAGCATTCATGTTCAAATCACTGTTATTTCATTTGTTGGGGCCACATTTACTTACCTTTGAAAACAAATGGTAGTGTTAATATTAACATCCTAGGATATTATATATTGTCCTTATTAAGAACTTCATCTTATGGAATTCTGATTCCTTATTCCCTTTCCCTAGTCACATTACTTATCCATGATTACTCTCTATACCCATCCAACTATCATTCTGTCCAATCAAAAGGCAAGGAGAGAAAGAATTTCTGAATAATACTAAGTCACTAGGAAACTAGACTTAATATTTGGGTTAATGTATGTTTAAAAAAAAAAAAAAAAGAAGAAAATTAAATCTGTTATTCTCAGGCTTGGCTGAATGCTATTTGTGTTGAGAACAAGAAACGGAAACAAAAAATGGGCTGATGAATTCTCCAAATCCCAAGGCCCTCAGAGTTTTTCCCTGCATTTCTTTTATCCTGACTAGATGTATATCACCCTCGAGACACATACCTGATGTACCTTAGCTCACCCAGCTAAATTAACCAAACATCTGTCCACAGCAGGCTCGGTATTGAGCAGTTAACTCATCAGCTTGGGTTATAGTTATATAAACAATGAGTCTATTATATCCTTAAAGGTAGAGATTATGTCTGGTTCATTTTTGTGTCTATTGCACCATTACAGTACTTGTCATGTAATTAATGCTCAAAAATATTTGTTGACTGAATGAATAAAAATATCAGCTAATCCATTCAGACAAATAAGAACTATTTGGCTGACTAGTATGTGACTTGACTGAATGGTCTAGATAGGTTGATAGATTACCTTTCCCTAATTAAGTAAGATAAAATGTTTAGATGTGGTGTGCATGTATAGATAAAGATTCAGCACTTCCCCATTTGTCTTCTTCCCATCCAGATCATAGCCAACACTTGTGTCTGTTTCCTACAAATTCATTTTACCACTATTACAAGGTTAACAATGGGAATAAAAAACCAGATCATTAAATTTCTTACAGACTTATTTTAATGTCTATAAAGGATATCTGACTTCTATTTCATTTTTTTTCCAAGCTCCTCAAATACATCATAGGTTTTATTTTATTAGTTTTTTGTTTCCTCTTGATAGACAAATAGCACAGGATGGAATGAAATATGCCCAAGGACAAACAGGAACTTGGGTGCCCTGGCTTTCAATTCAGTGTTTCTGCATATTTTAAAAAGCAGTAGAAGTCTTTTTCTGATTTTTCTAGAACCAGAGACATCTGAAATAAAAGAGTTGGTTTTGTCAACTTTCATTTCTATAAATTGTGCTAGTCTGAGAGATTATTATACATGGAAGTTTTAACCTCCTTCAAGTCTCAAAAATATTTTGGGTATCTTAGTATTTATATATAGAGATTATCAGTCAGGATTTATATATTGAGATTAGTCAGGCCTCTCTTGTCTTCCATGTAAAAAGCACAGGCCAAAATATCCAGTTAAAAGCAACTATTCATCTATTATATAAATATTATCTCTTTACTTGAGATTATAAAACCCTTCCTAGGAAAAAGAAATGCATAAAAATCAATTAATAGTAATATCTTAATTCAGCATAAAGCTTTGCACTTTATAAATAAAATAAACATTAAAAATAAGAGTACAGTCACTGTGGCAAAGAGAACCATATACTTGTAAATAAAACCCTGTCAGCACAGCAAACATGACTTATAAGTCAATAAAGTTAACCGCTCTTTTGAGCCATGTATTTGCTGACATAACCTGGGTTTAACAAATGTCCAAGTTTATTCGCAGTACTTAGTCTTGGTTTTGGGGAAAAAAAGTAACATTTACAAAATGGTATGTTGCCATGTATTCAGAAACTGCAGATTGAAAATGAATTTCTATATTAACAGTTCATTGTCTTGTAAATCTTACATTCACATTAGAAGTGGTTCACAAGAATTTGGGGATACGCAATTCTCCACACAATAGCATTTTAATTGTCACAGTCCTGCCTCTTGGAATGTATCCTTCAGTTTTGCAGACTTGAAGATGACCTCAATATTCTTCCTTATTTGGCCTTATTTTAGTCTTCTTTTCAGTAAAATGTCCTTCAGAAATGCCAGCCATAAATATACACTTCAAAACAATAAGTATTGACTAAGAAACGTAACATCTTAGTAGAGAAAAACAGCACTATCAACTTTTGAAAACTTCTCAAAGGATGATGTCCCTGAAACACTACAATTGAACATAAGCCACTTAAATCCATCTGTAACCAAGTTTCTTAGGTTTACAAAGACACTAATTGGCTCTTACTGCTTTCTCAGCCCTGTTCTCTGTATGGAGTTAGTGCTACTTAATGAATGGGATCTCTGGTGGCACAACACTCAAAGCACTAAGCTACTAACCAAAAGGTCAGCAGTTTAAATCTACCAGCCTCTCTAGGGGAGGAAGATGGTGCATTTTGTTTCTGTAAAGATTTACATCCCTGGAAACCCTATGGGACAGTGATACTCTGTATTATAGGGTTGCTATAACTTTGAATCCACTTGATGGTAGTGGGTTACAGGGTGAATGAATTCTGCATGCAAATAAAATTAGTTGAAATTATTTTCACCTCGAGAAAATTCAGGAGGAAGCACGCTGACTCACTGAACTATATTACCCACTGCCATTGAGTTGATTCTGACTCATAGTGACCCCCATTGGGTTTGCAAGGCTGTAAATCTTTATGGAAGTAGCTTGTCCCATCTTGCTCCCATGAAGTAGTTGGTGGGTTTGAACTGTTGACTTTACCCACTACACCACCAGAACTCCCTCACTGAGCTATTATTATGTCGCAAACCTTTATTAGGGCACTCAGAAAAGGGTAGTAACGTGGAGTCAGGATTCCAGCTCTGGCTGGAATTCCTTATTGTAGCCTTGGATTGGTCACATAATTGATCTCACTTGTGCATATTTTCTCTGTGGAGAATAATGCCTCTCCACCTTGACCACAGCAATGTGGAACTGATTCAATGAGCCATTGCAGACAAAAGTGCTTTCAAAAGTAAAAGGTGTCATGCAAACCTGAGGTATTTATTTCCTCCAAAATATTGCATCCAGCTTCCACATTGTGTTAGACTAGGTTCTCTAGAGAAGCAAAACCAGTGAAACTTGTATATATAGAAAAAGAGAAAGAGAAATTTATCTTAGGAAAATGGCTCACACACTTATAGAAGCTGCCAAGTTCCAAGTTCTTGGATCAAACATCAAATTGTAGTCTTTTCCCAACTCACACAGCTGCAGGGGCTGAGGAGTTCAAGGTTAGCAGGCAGTATACTGGCTGTTGACTCCAATAAGTGATGAATCCAAGATCTCCAGGCCGAATGATGGATTGTTCACTCACAGACAGTTGTAAGCAGCACAACAGAATCCCAATCCACAGAAGAGTGTCGCTTTTCCCAGGATGTCCATAAATATACTGGAAGTAGGCCACACCCCTATTGAAACTCCCTTTCAATGGATTGGCTGCTCAAACATATACATTTGATCCCATCATTGGAACAATCCACATCACAATTGCTTAAACCACACAGAATTGCAGCCCAGCCAAGTCGACACACAGCTCCAACTATCACACACATATACCCTTCAGAAGAAAACAGTACTCACAGAATTCTAAAGGTCAGTGATAACTTCAACATCACCTAATTTAATGTACTTTTTTTACAGATAAAACATTTAACTCTTTGATTCTCTGTTTATCTAAGATGTTAGAAATAGTATTATAAATGGCACTAAAATCCACATCACCTGATACCCAAGGAAATGCACAGTTCAATGAGCAAGATAGCTCATTCTAGCACATAATCTGACATACTGTTTATTTCCAGAATACTGACACATTTCTTTGAAAATAAACTTATATCCCTATTTCAGCTCTCACGTTTGGTAGGAATAAAGCCAATTACTTATGCAAATTAATAGAAATTATGGGGTTTAGACACCAAAGGAAAAGGGAGAGGTGAAAGGAGGAGTTAAATGTTTATCAAAATCCAAGTACTACTGTATAATTTCTGAGAAACACAGAACGAGTAAACAAAATCAGTTCAAAGAAAGACCACCCCCCATCAATTGTAGCCAATAGATGAGTATAGAATTTCATTTCCTTAAACTCTTTTGGATCATGCTAAACTCTGACTTGCTTAGGTTAGAGAGACTCCTAAAGGATGTGAGGAAGACAATCATCATGTTAATTCTGCAATTCTCTGTCCAAAGATACTAGGAATACAGGGAGGGAAAAGAGAAACGTGGGAAAAGATTTTCAATTTAGCTATTCTAAGAGATTTTTCTCTCACAGCAAATAAAATATGAAATGTCATTATATCTCTCTTTGTCAACACAAGGAGACTTAGAGCAGTTTGCAAAAAGAGTCTGACTTACTGAAGACCTTTTTTCTTTAGAGGCATAAAATCACTCATTTTGTAAAAAGTTTTCTCTCACTTTCTCTGTTCCCTACATCATATGTTCTATGCAAGAACATGACTTTATTTCTTAAAAAGCAGGGACTGTATGATGTGACTCTTTGATTAGTATTTTTCACAGTATTGATACCTAGACCAGATATGTTTCAAACAATTCCATGCTGCCATATAGGCTACGCAGGAAACCATATATTCTCCAGATTGATTTATCTAGGAGCAGAATGTGAGAAAGCAAGTAAATTCCCTTGGGAGTTTAAAACAAAGATTGTGATTGTTAATACATCCTAGTAACACAGCTTTCACAAGCTTTTCACAAGATTTTCAAAAATCTCCCTAAAATAATAATGTCTATTAAAATGTCAGGGAGCTCTGGTAGTGTAGTACCTAAGGCACTTGACTGCTAACCAGGAGGCTGGCAGTTCAAACCCACCAGCCACTCCTCAGAAGGAAGATGGGGCACTCTACTGTAATGATACTGCCTCGGCAACCCAAGGAGGGGTTGCTATGAGTGGGTCAACATTGATATGTTGCTATCAATGGCATATAACAACAACTACATTAAAATATCATATTAAATTCTATGAAAATAAATATTACACAGTTTAAAGTTGTCTAAACAATAAAAATTACAGTGAAGATTTCTACAGACTTTAAATAATTCTTCAATATGTTATTTAATAAGCAAGACTGTCTCTTTTAATTAGTAATTTAAAATACAAGAGATTAATATATTTGTTGTTTTATATGAAACATGCAATTTAAGACATATAAATTGAAGAGTGCATATTTTAATGTCATCAGTCAATTTTTCCATATTTTTTTCTTTTTAAAATAGTATCTTTCTTATTGACATTTGTGTTACTCTGCTGGCTCACCATCGACACGTTTGTCTCCAAGGTGATATGCAGGTAGAGTTGACAGTGCACAAGCTATGAGAGAAAACAGATTTGAGCTTAAATCATGGGCTCTACCCTTAATTATCTCAGACATGATATTTGATATCATTGAGCCTCAGTTTCTCATCTTTAAATAGAGGTAAATTACCAACTTTGCAGAGTTGTGAAAATTAAGTAACATACAGCACCAACCACAGTATGAAACACACCCTACATAATAGGTGCTCCATAGCAAGGGCCAACATTGTTGTATCATTCACTGAGTCATGGAGGGATATGAAAGAATGATGCCTCACTCCTTGTGGCACCACCTAAAATCATAGTATTTCTCCTTTCTAAATTATGCTTTAAGTGAATAAGACTAAGCTAGTCAGGAAAGGGGGCTAAACTTCCCAAGAGCTCATATTTATTCAGGAAGAAGAACAATTAAAATCAAAACAGAAGAATGAACACAAATTCACAAAACAGAAAATAGTATTCACCAACAATTCTTTTAAAGTTCAAATGTGATAAAAATAAAAGAAAAGTAAACACCTTGCACATTTTTGTGCAATTATTTAATAGAAATCTCCCTAAATTTACAATGTACAGAACAGCCAAAAATATGACAAGAGCTGTAGACATAAATACCATGCTGTTAGGATTTGGTCAACTCTTCTATGTATACAAAATAAGATATATTCGTATAAAATATCCCTCAGTCCATTAATTACAATAACACAAAGGTGAAAA
Source organism: Orycteropus afer afer (assembly GCF_000298275.1). Classification (NCBI taxonomy): domain Eukaryota; kingdom Metazoa; phylum Chordata; class Mammalia; order Tubulidentata; family Orycteropodidae; genus Orycteropus; species Orycteropus afer. Next base: position 10,096,453 of record NW_006921650.1, on the reverse strand, counting down.
TAAATTATGTCCAACAACCACAAAAATTATTTCTTACTCATTTACGAAATACCGAAACTTACAGGAAACCGACCCTGTTTCATTGACCAGTGATAGAGGAATATGACAGAAAAGTCCCTGCTCTCATGAAACTTGTAATTGTGGAAAGACGGAAAATAAATGAACAAATGAATAAGCAAATGATTTAATGTAAGATTAAACTAATTTCTATGAATATAATTCTGTGAAGAGTAGTATGATAGAAAGTTCACAGAAGAGGTAGACTAATATATGTGAAAGTCTGGGAGGTAGTATTTGGTTTGAGAGTTGAATGATAAAAGTAAACTTAGAGAGTTATTTGAAAATCTAAAGAATAGTATGCAGTCATGTAAAATATAATCGTAATCAAAAACACAAGCTGTAAAATTGCATAAGCATTTGTTAAAACTATAAAAAACATAATTCTTATACACAGAAAATGTATTAAAATGGCAAAAATAGTGGCACCAATAAGATAGAAATATGAGTGTTTTTCCCCGGTTTGTATGTTTTTAGTTTAAAATTATTTATACTGAAAATGAAAATATATAAATAAAATTGAACATCCCTGGATCTGCATTTTTCCCAGATACAAAGTCATGTGTCTCATCAACGCTTTTCTTATCAGAGTACCTAGCATAGTATTGTAGGTAAACATGTCACACATGCGGTTTTAATTATGGTGGGGTTTATCATGTATAGAAACTAAACTACTAATAATTGAATCATCAAGCATCTTATTAGTCATTATTACTTCTTTTAACATATTGTCTGCTGATTCTCCTTCTCTTGTTCTCTCTACTCAATTTTCTCTCCCACAACCATTGTCTAAGACACTAACAACAAATCCATCATAATTTTCATCCTGCACTCTAATTTTTCATCAATATCACCTTCTGGGAAGTAGGCAGCTTGCAAGAAACAGTACGTTAAGTGTGTTTTCAAAATGATCTCTTCCACTCATATGTCACTTCATGTCTACTCCCTATTCCTCTCTTGCCTTACACCAAAAATACTGGAAATAAAAATGTAAGATTCCTAGGAACATTCATAAGTGTACATGGCATATCTGTCAGTATAGCTTCACTTATAGGTTACAACCTGTCGAATGTCTGTTCAAAAAATGCAATTAGTTTCTGGAAGTCCAAAGTCAAATACATTGTCTTAGAAAGTGGTTTAAAGCAAGCCACAAAGCTCTCTTCTTAGTAATTTATACGACTGACCGCTCAATTTATGAGCATTCCCGGCAATAAAATTCAGCCTGAACTTAATAATAGCACATTTTATGTGACAAAGATGACAATTACAATCTACAGTTACTGCAGTCGCCCTTTGGTCTAGGGAAAGATGACAGTATTAATTATACACACTTGCCATTTATCAGACTTAACTTGGCAGGCGATTGAGCTTAGGACCATCTCAAACTTGACTTCTACATTTACCATTTTCTAACCCACTGAAACGAAGATAATTAGAATAGAGAAAAATGAGTGGCTGCTTCTTCCACTGCCTTTATCTCTGAATTCATGTACAGTATACTTCTTGAATCATATTAAATTTATACAACTTGGTTTAAAAGGCTGTCATTGTTTACTTTCTAAACTCTATGGCAAAGGGAATATTTCCTACTGTAGCAAGGTTCACTATAACATATGAGATTTTTGACTACATGCAATTTTCATGTTTTTATTTTATATTTTATGTTTGGACTATTTGAGGATCTTGGGTTCTTGTTATTTTCTGCTATTATGTTGGGAACTAAAATTATTTTAGAACATGGAAAATCCATCTATAGGGTTTACAGTTCATGTAAGAATACCAAAATGAGTCTGATTTTCACTCAGTAATTTTCTATCAATTTTATTCAATCATTTATTTGTGTTACTCACTTTTTTCCCTCTGTGTGCTTTGTAGATAAACAGCATACCATTTAAGATCTAAAGCAATTTCAAAATTATGTGTGAAGAGGGCTATACAACCTCTTCTCAGAAGGCTTGAAGAATTCTTATTTGTTAAACTCCTATGTGATTTTACACATGCACTTCCCCATGAATCCTTATAGAACCAAAAGAAATATTGTCCTTGCTTTTTAAGTAAACATATTTTGGGACTTAGAAAGTTTAAGCAACAGTGACACCTGAGATTAGAAATTCTAGGGTAATGTATGTGCAAAACTGCATTACTACTAAGACCAAATACCAGGCTACAGATAAATTCATAGTGAGATCAGATGCGGGTTGGCAAACAGGAGTGTACCCTAGACCAATGATAGATTTAGCTGAAGATACACTTGCATAAATACTAATGACACAAAATAACCACCATCAGTACAGAAGCAACAGAAGACGGAGTTGGAGTAATCCCTCTGAGACAGCCAAACACCTTGGGAGAGAGAACCGCCGGGCTTGCTGATGCAGGACCATGGTACTGGGGGACACCAGGCTCAACTGGCACAACATAGTACATAAAGAGCTTGTTCCACAACTTGCTTTGGTGAGTAGCGACTGAAGTCTTAAAAGCTTTTAAGCAACCATCTAAGATGCAGCGAATGATCTCCTCTCATCTGAAGTGAAAAAGAATGAAGAAAATCAAGGACATTTGGAAACAGTCAGTCTAAGGATATGATGGACCTTGAGACCACAAGAACTAGATGGTGCCTGGCTACCAATGCCAACCACTTGGGGAGGGATAAAAACTGGAGATCTTGGATAGAGTGGGAGGAATAAGGTGGAACAAACTAAAAAACACAATAATGACCAGAATTACTGGTTGGATGGAGTCTGGTGGGACCCCCAAGACCATGGCCCTGGGATACCCTTCAGGTCTGGGATAAGACTCACTCCCAGGGTCTGGCTCTCAGCCCAAAGTAGAAAGACTTACATGCAGAACCCCCAGTCCAGGGTGATGCACCCACCTACTCTATGGAGATATACCCCTTAGAGCAATCGGCCATGGGGCAGCAGAGGGGCAGCACTCACATGGAGGGAAAGCTAGACAGACAGGACTGCATAGTTAAGAAGGGAACAGGGAGAGGGGTCACAGGGAGGGGAGGGGAGGAGAGCGGGTTAGGATTGAGGATGGTAATCAGGGTGTGAAATCAAATGTACACAAAGTGTTGAATGTAAAACAAATTCTGCCCTGTAAACTTGCACCCAAAGGACAATTAAAAAAATAAAAAGAAAGAAAAGAAAAGAAACCCTATGAGGCAGTTCTACTCTATCCTAAAAGGTTTCCATGAATCGGAATCAACTCAAAAAAAAAAAGAAAGAAAGAAAGAAATTCTAGGGTAAGCCTCCAAAAAAAAAAGTGTGTTTAGAGGTATGTTAACCAGTTGATGTTGAGTCTACTCCCACTCATGGTGACTACATGTGTGTCTGAGTCAATCCACCCTTCATAAGATATTTAATGGCTGGAGCTCTGGTAGCATAGTACCTAAGGCCCTTGACTGCCAACCAGAAGGCTGGCGGTACAAACCCACCAGCCCTCCTTGGAAGGAAGGGTGGGCAACCTACTTTCATAGTGATAACACTTCGGAAACCCCAGGAGGGGTCACTATGAGTTGGGTCCAACTCGAGGGCACATAAAAACAACAACAACAACAACATTGGAAGCAGATCAGCAGGCCTTTCTTCTGAGGTGATTGTGGGTGGACTGGTACTTTCAGCTCTTCAGTTAACAGCAAGAATGTTAACCATTTGTACTACCCAGGGACTCCAGAGGTATGTTAGAGGCATCGTAAGCAGGGAGCCTCAACCACTTCTAGCACCTCTTGCTCTCTCATTGTTAGTCCAAACACACTTATTAGGAAAAATCCCTCGCTTCAGTGCCCCAATCTAGGAAAAATTGAATAGGTACAACTCACAAGTGATGTTCTGTCTATACAGAGAGTATGCTAAACAGAAAGCATATTAGAAAGATGGCCAAGAAAACTGGGACTAGAACTAACTCTGGAGCTATTCCCTACAAGATCTTGGAAAATTCACTTAAGTTTTTTGTGTCTCATGTTTTTCATCTGTTAAAATGAAGGCATTGAATAATAATCCTACAAAGTCCCTTCAACCCTAGATTTCTCTTTGTGATTGTGAAATGTTGAAATGAGAGGAAAAAAAAAAAAAGCAATTCCCTGCAGTAAGGAAACACATCCTAGAAAGCATTAATCATATTTGTATCAGAGCTTTGTTGTTAGATGCTGCTTAGTCGGCTCCGATTCATAGAGACCTAGAGCCCTACTCCGATTTTAGACCCTGACTCCGATTTTAAAAATGCCAACAGCAGAGTTTTCCTGATGCAAAAAGTAGAGACTTGAGCTTAAATTTTTGATAGCAGGAAAACTGGCATGGAGTTTAAGGGAGGGATTCGAAACTACTCCTAAATTCTAGAGGTAAAGTTGAACCTGTCTTTGGTGTAGTTCGTGAGTTTCAGATGTCCCTGTTTATATATCAGAAACCCTGGTGGCACAGATGGGTGCTAACCAAAAGGTTGGTAGTTCAAACCCATCAGCCATTCCACAGGAGAAAGATTTGGCAGTCTGCTTCCGTAAAGTTTTACAGCCTTTGAAATCCTATGGGGCAGTTCTACTCTGTCCTACAGGATCCCTGAGTCAGAACTGATAGCAAGAAGTTTGGTTTTGACTTGGTTTATATGTTACATGTGAGGTTAATTTTCTGAGATGTTACAAGTGCTGGTCTAGAACCAGCAACCCATACCTGTTATTTCAAAACACAATGAATTTATTTTGAAAAAAGAAAGGAAGAACAATCTTTATATCATAAAATAGTACTTAAGACAAACAAGATCTAGAAGAATTTTAAAATAGACCATGTATTACAATTTGGTTCTTAATACTCACCTTTATTAATTTTATCCTGAAAGTGCACACAAAGTATTCTGGGTCCGAGACAGATTTCTTATTAAATGTTGTTGTTGTTGCTGTTATGTGCCATCTGACAACATGATGATGTCCTACACCAGTAGCTGCACATTCCAGAATTGAGGAAGGAGCCTTGGTGGCACAGTGGTTAAAGCTGTTGTCTATTAACCAAAAGGTCAAATGATGAGGTGTCTACTTCTATAAAAATTTACAGCTTTTGAAACCCTATGGGGGCAGTTCTACTCTGTCCTTTAAGGTCACTCTGAGTTGGAATTGACTCAATGGCAGAGGCTTTGGTAAGGATAAGTATTATAAAACCCAAAGCTTTTTATATATGAATCTAGATTTACAACTTGGGAACAAATTGAAAGATAACTTACGTGTTTCAGGGAAGTCTGCATTCATAAAGATTTATAGCTTTGGAAATCCTATGGGGGCAATTTTGCTCTGTCACTGAGTTGAAGTCAACTTGAGGGGAGTGGATAATGTACATGAATGCCATCAAAGGTGAAAGAGCCAACTTTCTGCTTTTCCTTCCTGCTCAAAAATTCTATGAGTTGAATTTGAATGGCAATGGATTCCATAGGTGAGGGATGAGGAATAAATGTTTTTTCTCTGCACATAAAAGGAAGGAGGTAGCTGGTTCCCTCTCCTCCTAAAAAGGTCTTCATGGAAACATAATGAGCATGAGTCCTTATCCAACTCTATCATATGTACATAAAATCTCTAGAGGATCCAGGTACCCCTGTCTGTCATATTTTGTGTCTCTCAGGTACCAGTCTTTATTCTTCCTAAAATGCACAAACCTCAGGATAGAACAGGAACTCTGTGGGTTAAGGCACTTGGCTGCTAACCAAAAGGTCAGTGGTATGAACCCACCAGCTGCTTGGCGGAAGAAAGATGAATCTGTTTGCTTCCATAAAGATTTATTGCCTTGGAAACCCAATAGGGAGTCGCTATGAGTCAGAATTGACTTGAAGGTAGTGAGTTTGGGTATTTTGAGGGAGATAACACTCATAGTGCCTAAGGAACTTGACTGCTAACCAGAAGGCTGGCGGTTCAAACCCACCAGCCACTTCTTGGAAGAAAGATGGGGCAATCTACTTCCACAGTGATACTGCCTCGGAAACCCAAGGAGGGGTCGCTGTGAGTCGGGTCCGACTCGATGGCACATAACAACAAACAACAACACTCCAGTCTACTCTGGGGCTTAACATAAGGACCTAGTCCAGGTTGAAATCATTTGATCCTATTGGGGAGATATGAAAAGTCGTATTACCCTTTCAGAGCAGATTCTCAAGGTGTGTGAAGAGTAAGCTGTTCCTGGGAAAGTGATAGCAAGCACTCTCTATCTTCACTAGGTCCTTATGTTAAGCCCCAGAGTAGACTGGAGTGTTGTTGTATGCATTTCTGAGTTTTAAGAGGCTGAGATATTTTTGCAGGAAGAGATAACAAGGGAAGTTTCATTTCACCACCATTGTCTACATTTAACTTGCATCATCACCTAGAGAGCTGGTTAAAAGTCGGATTGCTAGCTCCCAATTTAAGAGTTTCTGATTCAGTAATTCTGAGGTGGAGACAGATGATTTGCATTTCTAAGAAGGTCCCAGATGATGCTGATGCTGGTGTCCCTGTGCAGGATCTTGTTTTGAAGACCATTACTCTACACTGATCAGAGGTGCGTTCAGGTTTGTGAAGCCTAAAATTTATAAAAACTTAGGAGTCCTATTTACTGTCAATACAAGGTCAGATGCAGGGGCTGGAATAGGCCCTTGCAAATTAGGGGCCAAAAAGCTTTGGCTTCATTAATTCACAATAAACCTTCTGACACTGATTAAATTTGACAGAGAGTTTCAATAATTTTCTATTTTACATCAGCTCTATACTTACAACTTTATACATATAAAGGTCTCTGATCAGCCCGCAAGTGATATTCAATAACAACTAGCTTATTTAGAGAATTGAAAAATAAAAAAGATTAATGAGAATTTCCTTGCTCTTTAGTGAACTAATAAGTGACGGATCTTCATTTGTAGTCAATAGAACTTACCTGACTGTTCAGTGTTTGAAAATATTTATAAACTGTTGGCTGGAAAATTGTTACACTGGCATATAAGAAATATTGGTAGCTACTGCCTCAACTGAGGGCACTTGAATCTTATTCATAGTATCACCTTGCCCAATATATCGACCCTGGATGAAGCTATATTTCTTTTCACTATAACCTGGATCAAATTTATTTTAAAATAACAGCATTCATCAAACAGTTCTTGAGCTTGCAATTTACCAGTGTGAACTTCAAACATGTCCCAATTTTCTGAAACTGAAAGATGAAGAAAAGTTATCTATCAACCTTTTGTACCGAAACTGACTCTTTTAAGAAGAAAAAATAGAAATTGGGTCTTAAATCATCTATGGGTTTAATTCCAGAGGCCAACTTTAAATCAAAAGGGAGGGGGACTACTTAAATAGGTCCTGTTTTTTACATAATTTTAAAAACATATTTAGTATGTCATATTTGCTAATAAATCTCCATCATTCCACAAACATCCTCAAAAAGTCATTCTTTATATCCATAAAAATATTGCCTTTAAAAAGCTGATTTTACCTTGTCCTCGCCTCAGAAAAATTCCTTGCAAACCTTAAATTAACCTCACCTCCACAGATACTTCCTGCCAACCCCATTGATTTCAGTGAGGACTTCTGGGTTTAGAGAATAAAAAGCAGCCAGATGGTTTTGAACAGCAGAACTAGGATATGACTTTAAGTGTCTAAATTAGATGAGCCAGACGCACCTTACCCTCTGCACTGAACAAAGAGGAAATCAACACAACCGTTTCAGGAAACTTCAAAAGCTTGCTGCTTTCACTCAAGGTACAGGTTCTCCCACTACAGAATGGAAGCTGCATGTATCCAGTTATGGCAGACTTCTAGAAGGAGAAATAGAAGGGACAGAAAAATCAATTTATCGAGCACTCTGACCCAGCTTTGAAGTGCAATGCAGTACAAGCATCTAAGCTCAAGCTTATAACAAAGGTCTCTGATCAGCCCACAAACTGTCTTTGGCTATAACACAGAGCAAAAAAGGAAGATATCAGGAATTAGTGATTATCCAACCGGTTTGATCTATACAGATGTCCCAGGTGTTAATCCAAATCAGAGATAAGTTGTTTGTGTGTGTTTTTTTTTTTTTTTTTAATTATTATTATCATTTGAAAACTCTCTCATGAAAACTAAGCTATATATATAGTTTCTGGTCATCCTCAACACTACCTGCTCAGATTGGGTGCTTTTTAAAAGTCTTCTCAAAATAGCAGTTGAACAGGCCGTCTCTGTATACACATTCTGACCATAAACTTCCCTACCAGACTTGGATTTACTTGGAGGGTGGGATTGTATTTTATTCTTTGTCTCTAAAAGGCCTAGTACTGCCTATCACAATGATGGTAGTCAATAATTATTTAAAATATAAATGAGTGTGTACATAAAATATTGGATATATGAAAATGAGAAGAGCAACCTATATATATATATATATATATATATATATATATATATATATATACACACACACACACAATAAAATTGAGTAATTCTAGGAATAGATTTTTTTCAGTATTGTTTTAAATATATGTTCCAGGATACTGAGGGATTGGTCAGAATGAATTCTCTAGCCTCCAAGTTTTATTATTCTAATAATCAATTGAAGGTACCAGTGATTGTAATGATAGACCAGGGAGAAGCAAAAGGGGAATAAGAGTTTATGTGCAATTGGGATGTAACAAAGAGAGTTCATTTCAATTCCTGGGAAGCTTTCCCCTACCCCAGACATCTTTGTGAGCTCATCTTAAAGCAAGTTTACCATACACTTTTTCACCTCACAGTCTTGACCCAAACAAATCCTTAAAATTTCCCTATTAGAATTGTCAAACTCACTTCCCTATAAAAAGGTATTCGATTTCTACATATGCACAGACATAGCCCATGTGCATATGCACACTGGAGAGAAAGAGATGAACAAGGATACAGAGTCAACAAACAGGATTGAAACACAAAGATATTTTCAATAATTTTAAGAAAAGTTACCTTGATTATAAAGTTTTGGGTTAATGATAACAATAATAATAACTGAAGTTATTTTAGCCCAAGGGTTTATAACATATTTCAGAAAAATGAACCTGGTCTATATAGTTGAATGTATCTATTACATAGGAGTTCTGGTGGTGTAGTGCCTAAGGCATGTGATTGCTATCCAGAAGGTTGACAGTTCAAATCCACCAGCCACTTTGCAGAAGAAAGACTGGGCAATCTACTTCCATAAAGATTTACTCCCTTGGAAATCCAAAGTGAGTTGCTATGAGTTGGAATTGGCTCCATGGGAGTGAGTTTTTTTTTGTTTTGTTTTGTTTTGTTTTGTTTATTACATAAGGATCCCCATTGGTGCAATGATTAAGTGCTTAGCTGTTACAGAAACTTTGGCATTTCAAACCCACCAGCAACACTGCAGAAGAAAAGGCCTGGCAATCTACTCCTTTAAAGATTACAGCCTAGGAAACCCTACGGGGCAGTTCTACTTTGTCCTATGGGGTCACTGAGTCAGAATCTACTGGACAGCATACAATAACAAAATATGTATTATAGGTATCTTACAGAAAATAACTATTACAAAAGCATTATCAGTGTTCACTATTGGAGTGTTAGTAAAACAATCCTAGAGTGTGTTTCTATGAGCATAATGAAGAAATGGTCAAAAAATAATGGTAAGTATTCTATAGAAGTTTGACTCCAACTGATTGCCTTAATTGATACAACTGAGAACTATTTTCTTATTTATTTATTTAGCTGTGTATTGCTATGCACTTAAATAAAATATCTTTAAATATTTATAGAGATAAGCAATTTAGATTTGTTTCATGCTTTATTCTTTAGTAAATATATAGATGTGTGTGTATACTAAAATGGTAAAGTATTAGTTGGTATAAAGATATGTAACAGGCATCAAGAAAGGATTTGATATTGATTTCTACCTAGCCTAAATACTCCCTGTATTACTGTGCATGTCTCAGGATGGGTTCATGCACTAAAATTCTGGTGCTTGGTGCAACCAAACGAAACCAAACGCACAGCCATAGAGTCATTTCCAACATATAGCAACCCCTCCTTGGGTTTCCAAGGCAGTATCTCTATAGTAGTAGATTGCCCGATCTTCCTTCCAAGGAGTGGCTGGTGGGTTTGAACTGCCAACCTTCTGGTTGGCAGTCAAAAGCTAAGCATAGTCTTTGTAACTCCCACTGGATTACTGGGTCAAAACTCAACTGTTGCTGAGTCAGATCTGACTCATAGTGACCCCTCCTTGGGTTTCCAAGGTGGTACCACTATGGAAGTAGATTGCCCAACCTTCCTTCCAGGGAGCAGCTGGTGGGTTTGAACCGCCAGTCTTCTGGTTAGCAGTCAAGTGCCTTAGGCACTATGCCACTAGAGATTACTGAGTAGGATCGTGTAAATAGGGTGTGTAGAACTCTGATGTTGGGATTGGTTAATTTTGTCACTCTGCCAGGCTTCAAATGAACCCTCCTAGAGGCAGAGAGGGGATCTCACTGCCACCAAGAGAGAAGAGCTGGAAGTGAAATAGAGTGCATCCTTGGACCTTAGATCCCTGTCCTGGACTTTCTTGGCAGAGACACCCAGGCAGAAAGAGACACCCCAGCAGAGAGAGAAAGAGATGTCAGAGCAGTGAGAGATATACCCCAGCAATGAGAGAGATACCTTGGCAGTGAGAGAGACGCCCCTGCAGAGACATGGTCACAGTGCAACCAAGAGGCACAAGACACAGTGGTGAGCTTACCTAGCCCTCAGAATGAGAAAGTTGAGTGTCCTTGGGCAAGAGCCTTGGTGACAGAGTGAAGTGCACATAGGTGTACCTATTGGCAGAGCTAAAAGAACTTTGTAACACATGTCCAAGCAGGGCAGAAGCCACGCCGAGAGGCCAAGGGTCAGAGAGGTGTGTCTGAGGCACAGCAGAGGGGAGACTGTCCTGATCAAAGACTTGTATCCTGAGTGAGTTCCTGAACCTGAATTGTAGCCTATTACTTCCCTAATAAACCCCATAATCATGAGTATTGTCTGTGAGTTCTATATGGCCATTGCAACAGATTATCAAACTCAGCAGGGAAGTAGTGAGTACCGTGGGAGGGATGGTTGATGTCAGAATTGGTAAAAAGCTGTAGGATGGAGTCATGTCTGACCTCATAGGAATAAGCCTTGGGCTCCTGATGGTCATGTTGTCTTCCTCTTGTGAAATGAGAGGAGGTCAGAAGATGCTGCGTCCATGCCCTCTTTACATTTGTCAATGAGAGATGTGTTGGAGACACCAAGTCAGTCTGCCAGTCTTCTCCAACTGAAATCAACAGGACCTGGACTTCCTTACCTAAAAGGAAATGTGACTGTGACTTGTGATCTTCTGCATGCTTTTAGATGTTGTAATATTGCACAAGCAGTATTATAATGGAATTAATTTAATGCTTATTTTTTAAAGACTTGGGTTTGTTTTTTTTAAAACATTTTTAGTGATGTTATGAAGTATGTATTTCCAAAAGGAGAATCATAATTAAAAGTTTATGGCATAATCTCAACTAAATAGATTTGTAATATGAGAAGAAAAGAAAAATAGGCAATAGAAAAGTCTATTTTTCTATAAACCCATATAGCTTTCTAAAGATAGTGGGCTTCAGTAATAGGAAGGTTCTTGTTTTCTGGACACAAGATTGGATATGAAAGTTTGGAGATAGGAAGTAGAGAACTGTTCTCTAGAGTTAGAGAGAGGAATTGGAAAGGCCTTGGGAAAACCCAGGAGGCAAAGATACTAGACCCCAGAAGATGGGTCACCTTCCTCCTATACTTTACCTGATGTACTCTTCCCACCCCTCACTCATGATGGGGCACTGGTTAAAAGAGATTTTGAAAAACAAAATACTGAAGAGGTATTTCAACCCATTTCCTGTGAGTTCTCTGTTCTATACCACCATCTGTTAATTCTGTATTGCTCACTCACTGCTCTTATTTCGTTGGTATCTCTTAGGTACCAAAGAGTAGGGTGAAGTTACTAATAGAAATGTAAAACATGCAAATATGCATGATCTTTTTCTGGCATTTAATTGAGTTTTGCACCGGTAGTAATATATACAAACATACCTTTAATAGTCCCAAATTCTCAGACACTTTATGGCATTAGCATTAAATAGTAAGCTAAACCCATTCACTCACCCAGAGGCTCAGAATAACATTAATCTCACAGTATACAATTCACACTTGTGTCTTAGCAAAGTTTAAATTGTCACAGGTCATGAAGCTTTAGTATCGTTCACTATGTCACGTCATAAAAATTTAATTTGTGAATGTTGAAGGTCTGCAGTTGTTGGACAGAAAGTATAAAAGGTATAGGGGCTTTAGCAAAGACAAAATAATCAGAAATTAATATGACATTATTCTATGAGACAAACATTTACCAAGCACTTAATCATTCTGAGGCATCATGCTAGATTCTTTGGGGACACAGCTGACTAAGACATATCCTTTATATGAAGACCCCCACTGTGTAGGAATGTAGCACAGAAAAATGGATGCCCAATTCAGGAAAGTGAATGGATGGTAATGGAAGTCTTTTTAGAAGAAGATTCACTGGAGTAAATGTTTCAAGCATGGCTACAAATCTAACAACTGGAGATGAGGTGGATGGAAGCATTTAGACAGAGAGAGAAGCATATGCAAATAAACAAACTGGTAAGACTGCATGGAATATTCAAAAAATGGAAGAATACAGATATATGTGGATGAAGTGTCACCTGCTTATGAGAAAGTAGTTGGAAAAAAACTTGCAAGGCAGCTTGAAGCCAGTCATAAAAGATTTTTGCTACAGATGTGAGCACACATGAGGAAATAGCTTTAAAAATTGATATATAATTAGGGCCATGTTATGGAGGATATTGAAAATAAACCATTGTTGGCAGTAGCAGAAGCAGAAGGTTGACATAATATAGGCAATGTTTTACGATTGGTCTAAAAGTGAGACACGTAATGGATTGGAGCAGGGGGTTGCTGTAGGGATATATGATCATTTAGGAGTACAACTGAAGCAGGTAAAGACCTGGAATTTGATGGTGGCTTTGGAGGCAGAAAAGGAGAATCCAAGAGATATTCCAAATAAACAAAATGATATGTCTTGATTATTAATCAAATATAGGAAATAAAAGAAGGGAAGTAGTCAAAGACAGCTTCAAAACTTTTAGTCTTAGAAACAGAAATAAGGGGGGAAAAATTCAGAAGAAAATCAGTTTAGTGAGGAAGATGATGAACTCAATTTTGGACATGCTGTGTTTGAGTAATGCCACTACTTCTCATGTAAATGCTGTCTATATAATTAGAAGTGAAGGGGGGTGTCACAGCTTGACTTAAGAAAGTCCATTATATATATATGGTGTGAAAAAGATAACTAATAATAGGAGAAATTTTTCTAACATTTATAGAGGGATACTGACAAATTTGAACAATGTTTTCTTAACTTAAAATTGAGTTTTAAAACTAGTAATACAGTCAAAACAACAATGTGGATTTTTAATAGAATCACTACATGAAGATTTTTGATGAATATATTACCCATTTACTATACATTATATTGTGATGTGATGAGTTTATTATGTACCAGTGCTAAAGAAACTGTACACACAGAGAGAAAATGGATCCCTTAAATGAGTTGGGAGACTTGGGATAAAATGTACCTTGCTCCACCATCCTGAAGTTTACACAGATTAGCCACGCAGGAAGTAAGGTACTTTATATATTTGAATCAATACAAAGAAAGAAGTTTTCACAAAATTGTCAGGACAATTGACCTATAAAATAACATCAAGGTCACTAAATGCAAGAAAATAATCTTAATCTACATCCTTTTGTTAAATGAATTCCAGAATTCTGTTTCATCACCTAATGGTTTTTTTTTTTTTTTAAATATGTTCTTTCTTCATTCCAAGTTATTTTATCATATATATTAAACACTCAAAATAAATCTGATAATGCATGTGTATTTATATATTAAATCCTCATGGGCTCAAGATGTATAGATTAAGGAGGAAGTGGACAGGAGCTATTGCATTGTGGGAAATTGTGGTCAATGTCATGAGACAAAGTGTATGTGAACTGCTGTATGGGAAGTGAATTTGCTCTGTAAAATTTCACCCAAATCATAATAAATAAATAAATTTTTTAAAAAGATGTATAGATTAGTGTATGCATATATATAGAAATTCCATGTTCTTTTATGAATAAAACAGAAAACTTCCAAGGAATTACCAAAGTTTATCACAAATTCAGCCACATTTTTCTGTATTTTTTATAATGAGATAACTGATATTTATTCTCACAATCCAAAACTTCTGTAAAATCACAATATGTGATATCAGTCAAGCAGAGACTATTGTCAGTACATCTTGTCTGGTAATTGGTACTCTATGCATTCAATGACATATTTTCCCATTAAACCAGACTTCACATCCCAAATCAAGGAACATGTATTATAATTGTTAACAAAATGATCAACATCCCATGATTTCAGGGTATTAGCTTTCATGATGAATCTGCTTTATTTTATAATATGATTATAATCACAGCCTACCATTCAATTTTATAATTCAAATGGAGCAGTAAGATGCATATGCCGAATGAAAGAAAGAGAGTAACATTTGGTATCATTCTCCCTATTTTACAAATCAAAGGTCAGGGACTCATAGAAACCTAAGCCAATCAAATTCTAAGAATCAGGATCTTTATATTACATAACATCTCTCTCTAAATCCTACAGTATCTGTAGACAATGATGTAAACTAACTCTAATGACAAAACTTCAGCTACTCATAGAAAAAGATTAGTCATATTGTCCAAATTGCTAACTCTGAACTGGAGCTAAAAGTCTGTATGCTTTAAAGTTGAGAAGACATGCATTTGCTCCTTGGCACTTGAATAGCAAAATATATCCCAAATCTTCTGGGTCAAGTGAAGTATTAAAAGACCTTTCACAACACTCTCAAGTAAATGCTTTACATCAAGTATTTTGCTGGTTGAACCTCCTGAAGCCCTCTTATTTTCTTTCAGAGTTGATAACAATCCACCATTTTGTTAGGGTTTTACCTTTGATCAATTTCTTTTTATTAGTATTTTGAAAAGTATCAAAATACTCCCATTCAAGGAATTTTAAAAGGAAGCTCCTTCTATTTCTCTGTTTTTTTCTCTATAAAAATACACACGGAGGTGAGATATTCTGGTCCAAGTATAATTTGTATTTGAGACTGATGTAAAACCAAACCCACTGCCATCAAGTTGATTCCAACTCATAGTGACACCCATTGAGTTTCCAAGGGCAGTAAATCTCTACAGAAGTAGATTGCCCAGTCTTGCTTCTGTGCAGTGGCTAGTGGGTTTGAACCATCAACCTTCTGGTTAGATGCCTTAAGCACTGTGCTACCAGAGCGCCTTGAGACTGAAGTAGTGAATCTTCACTACTTCAGTAGTGAATCTCAAAGTAGGAAAGCATTCAAGAGAGAAAAATAAAGTTTCCACGTGCTGTCATCAAAATCAAGACTTAATTCCCCAGAATTTCACAAGTAACAACCTTTAGTAGTTATAACAAGGAATCTCTGATTTGCACAAACAGTTAAGCACTTAGCTACTAACTAAAAAGTTGGTGGTTCAAATCTACCCAGAGGTGCCTTGGGGGAAAGGCCTGGTGATCTACCTCCACAAGGTCACAGTCATTTAAACCCTGTGGAACACAGCTCTACTCTGAAACAGATGCAGTTGCCATGGTCAAAACTGATTCAGGGGCAACTGGTTTTGTTTTGTTCTGTTGGTAGCAGCTATAGTTATGTGTTCAAATAACTGTTAAAGACCTAAAATTACAGGTTATGTTTCTATAAACAAAAAGCAGCTTTGTTTGCTTTTTCTCCTCAATTTTAATGCTATACTACTTCGGTGGTCTATCACCCATCAATAACAAGCTTTTAATTGTATTATTTACATGGACAACTATCATTTGCTAATATCCAAAAGCAAAACATCAATTTAACGTTAAGGTTATTATACATATGCTCCAAAAACCCAACTAAACTCACTGCCATCAAGTTGATTTCAACTGTAGTACCTCCATTGGGTTTCCAAAGCTGTAAATCTTTATGGAACAAGACTGCCTCATCTTTCTTCCACAGAGGAGCTGGTGGGTTCAACCACCAACCTTTTGGTTTCAGCCAAATGCCTTAACCAGTATACCATATATATGCTGTTGTTGTTATATGCCATCGAGTCGGATCTGACTCATAGCGACTCCTCCTTAGGTTTCTGAGGCAGTATCACTACGGAAGTAGATTGCCTCATCATCCTTCCAAGGAGTGGCTGGTGGGTTTGAACCACCAGACTTCTGGTTAGCAGTCAAATGCTTTAGGCACTACACTACCAGTGATTTAAAATTCATATTTAAAATAATATTTCTTGTTAGTTTTGATTAAGGAAGAAGTATATCAAATTTCACAAGATCACTATTTATTTACCTTTTAATAAGGAGCTCACCATAAGTTCATAATACAATTGAATTTGTGAGCTCTGCTTTTATTGTTGTTGTTTGTGTTCACTTATGGTTCTTGCATTATAAAGATCATCTTGTTCTTTGTTTCTGTGTAGGAATATTATATAAGTCATTTTTCCAATTCTAGGAAGATTAATTTCATTAAATCAATACATAATGACTTACAAATCCATTTAATCAAGCATATATGGGTTCCAATATGTCACCAAATGCTAACTGACTAAAAACAGGCATTGCTGCCAATCACCATCTCCTGAGAATTTGATATATATGGACCAAGTGAAAATGACAGCTTTTTTCCATATTTCAAGTGGCAGCATATTATTTTTGATATGTTGTTGTTGTTGTTATGTACCGTCGAGTCAGACCCGACTCATAGCAACCCCTCCTTGGGTTTCCAAGGTAGTATCTCTACTGAAGTAGGTTGACCCATCTTCCTTCCGAGGAGTGGCTGGTGGGTTTGAACTGCCAGGTTTCTGATCAGCAGTCAAGTGCCTTAGGCACTATGCTACCAGAGCTCCCTTTTGATATATATATATGTATAAATATATATGTATACATATCTTATATACTAATAATTATACTATATATGATATATATATAAATATATACAGTTCTATTCATGGCTGAATAGAATTCATTGCACATCACTTACAAAACCTCTGCACTACCCAGTTAGGGTTCAATAAGTGTGTTTCTACTCACTGTTTGATGGAAAAAGGTGTCTTTTTTTTTTTTAATTAAAAAAAAAATTGTTTTACAATTAACATTACATGTACATTTAATTTCACTCCCCATTTACCGTGTCCAACCCTAACGCACTCTCCTCCCCTCCCTACCCTGTAACGCTCCCCCTGTGCCCCTCATATTTATGCACTCTTGTTTGCCCTGCATTTCCTCAATCTGAATGTTGGTCCTCTGGTGCCCGTTGGTCCTCTGGTGCCCCATGGTCCATTGCTCTAAGGGATGTATTACTACAGAGTATGTGGGTGTGTCATCCTGGGTTGAGTGGTCTGCATGTACATCTTGTTAACTATTGGGCTGACAGCCAGCCCCTGGGAGTATGTTTTATTCCAGGCACAAAATGTATTCCAGAGCCATAGTATTGGGGGTCTCATTGGACTTCCTCTGACCAATAATTCTGGTCATTATTGAGTTTTTGGATTTTCTTCCATGTTTTTCCTCCCACCCTACCCAGGATCTCCAGATTTGATACTTTCCTGAGTTTTGGCATTGGTAGCCAAACCAATGCTATCTAGTTCTTCTGGTCTCAAGGGCCATCATAACCTATGGCGGATTGCTTCTAAATGCTCTCTTTTTTTTTTTTTTTGTATTCTTCTTTGCTTCAGGAGACCGTGAGCTGCATCTTAGATGGCCACTTGAAAGCTTTTAAGATCCTAGTCACTACTCACCTATGTGGGATGTGGAACAAGGCTTTCATGTATTTTGTTGTGCCAATTGACTCTGGTGTCCCCCAGTACTATGGTCCTGAGTCAGTAAATCTATTGGATCTCTCCCCCATAGTGTCTGGGTGTCTATGAGGTATTACTCTATCTTCTATTGTTTCTGTAATGATTGCAGGTATTTTGTATCACTGGTGTCTCTGCAAGATTAGCCTCTGCTGAATCTATCCTTGGTCTAGAGTATACTACTGTTCACTGACCCCCATATGATCCTCTCAGGTGTTTATGTGTTTATCTGTAGCCTGGTGTTTGGTGTTAATGGTAATGCAGCATTGTGGACACACTGGTTGGTATTAGCATCTGTTGTCTATCTCTTATGTGCACAATTCAGTGTCCTCTCATTTCCTAATGTTATACTGGTGGTCACAGTTCCTTTCTGTATATCCCTCTCCTTACCCACGTCAGTGTGTGGGTCCCAACTAGCCCGAAATTAGTCCCTCCCCTCTCCGGCCAGTCCCGGTAATCAACAAAGTGAGTTCTGTGTCCCAAGCAAATCCTTCTTTGTCTTTTTCAGTAATGGGCTCATACAGTACTTGTCCTTCTGTGATTGACTTATTTCACTCAGCATAATGTCCTCCAGGTTCATCCACACAGTGAGATGATTTGTGTATCCCTCTGTGTTCTTTAATGTAGCAAACTATTCCATTTTGTTCATGTACCATAATTTGGTTATCCACTCATCCATTGATGGACATTTAGGTTGTTTCCATCTCTTTGCTATAGTGAATTGTGCTGCAATGAACATAGGTGTACATATGTCTGTCCATGTGCTATCTCTCACCTCTTTAGGATATATTCATAGTAATGGAATTGCTGGGTCAAATGGTACTTCTATTTTCAATTTTTTAAGGAAATGCCATACCGTTTACCACAATGGTTGTACCCTTTTAAAATCCCACCAGCAGTGCACAAGAGTTCCAATTTCTCTACAACCTTACCAGCATTTGTTATTTTCTGACCTGTTGAAGCCTGCTATTATTGCTGGGGTGAGATGATATCTCATTGTTGTTTTGATTTGCATCTCTCTAATGATTAATGATCGTGAGTAATTCCTCATGTGTTTGTTGGCTGCCTGTATATCTTCTTTGGTGAAGTGTCTGTTCAAGTCTTTTGCCCATTTGTGAATTGGGTTATTTGTCTTTTTGGTGTTGAGGTGTTGAAGTTTTCTATAGATTTTGGAGATAAATCCTTTATCAGATATGTCATAGCCAAATATTTTCTCCCAATCTGTAGGTTTCCTTTTTATGCTTTTGATGAAGTCTTTCAATGCACATAAGAATTTAATTTTTAAAAGGTCCCAGTTATCTAGCTTCTCTTCTACCTTCTGTGCATTCTGTATATGCTTGATAGTCTATTTATGCCATAAATTAGGCCTCCCAGATTTTCCCCTATTTTATCTTTGATGAATTTTATTGTTTTGGGTTTCCCATTTAAGTCTTTGATCCAGCCTGAGTTTGTTTTTGTGTCTGGGGTGAGGTATGGGTCCTGTTTCATTTTTCTACAGGTGGATATCCAGTTTTGCCAGCACCATTTGTTAAAGAGGCTGCCTCTTCCCCATTCAATGGGTTTAGGACCTTTGTCAAACATTAGTTGTCCATAGATGAATGGTCTATATCTGGACTTTCGATTCTGTTCCATTGGTCTATCTGTTTACCACATTGTTTTGACTACTGTGGCTATTAGTAGTTCATAAGATCCAGGAGTACGAGACCTCCCACTTTGTTTTTCTTCTTCAGGAGTGCTCTACTTATCCAAGGTCTCTTTCTTTTCCATATAAAATTAGTAATTGTTTTTTTCCATGTTCTCAAATAATTTTGTTTGGATGTTGTAAAAAATGAAATGTAATGCATAAAGATTGATATCCTAGGCATTAGTGAGCTGAAATGGACTGGTTTTGGCCATTTTGAATCAGACTACCATATGATCTACTATGCTAGGAATGACAATTTGAAGAGGATTGGCATGGAATTCATCATCACAAAGGATGTTTCAAGATCTGTCCTAAAGTAAAATACTGTCAGTGATAGGATAATATCCATACACCTATAAGAAAGACCAGTTAATATGACTATTATTCAAATTTATGCACCAACCACCAAAGTCAAAGATGATGAAATTGAAGATTTTTATCAACTTCTGCCATCTGAAATTGACTGAACATGCAATCAGGATATGTCAATTATCACTGATGACTAGAATGCAAAAGTTGGAAACAAAGAAGAATCACCAGTAGTTAGAAAATTTGGTGTTGGTAATGCTGGAAATCGCATGGTAGAATTTTGCAAGACCAATGACTTATTCATTGCAAATACCTTTTTTCAACAACACAAATGGGGGCTGGACACGTGGACTTCACCAGATGGAACACATGGGAATCAGATTGACTACACCTGTGGCAGGAAGCAATGGAAAAGCTCAACATCTTCAGCCAAAACCAGGCCAGGAGCTGACTGTGGAACAAATCATCAACTGCTCACATGCAAGTTCAACTTGAAGTTAAAGACAATTAAAACAAGTCCACAAGAGCCAAAATATGATCTTGAATATATTCCTCCTGAATTTAGAGACCATACAAAGAATAAATTTGATGCATTGAACACCAGTGATCAAAAACCAGAAGAATTGTGGGATGACATCAAGAACATCATCCATAAAGAAAACAAGAGGTCACTAAAAAGACGAGAAAAAAAGAGAAGACCAAAATGGATGACAGAAGAGAGTCTGAAACTTGCCCTTGAGCAGAGAGTAGCTAAAGCAAGTGGAAGAAATGACAAGATAAAAGAGCTGAACAGAAGATTGGAAAGAGCAGCTTGAGAAGACAAAGCCAATTACTATAATGAAATGTGCAAAGACTTGAAGTTAGAAAACCAAAAGAGAAGAACATGCTCAGCATTTCTCAAGCTGAAAGAACTGAGGAAAAAAATTAAGCCTTGAGTTGCAATACTGAAAGATTTTATGGGCAAAATATTGAATGATGCAGGAAACATCAAAAGAAGATGGAAAAATATACACAGAGTCACTGTACTAAAAAGAACTGTGGATCTTCATCCATTTCAGGGGGTGGCATATGACCTAGAACTAAAGGTATTGAAGGAGAAAGTTGAAGCTGCACTGAAGGAATTGGCAAAGAACAAGCCTCCAGGAATTGACGGAATACCCATTGAGACATTTCAAAAAACAGTTGCCCCACTGGTGGCACTCACTCGGTTATCCCAAGAGATTTGGAAGACAGCTACTTGCCCAACTGCCTGGAAGAGATCCATATTTGTGCCCATTCCAAAGAAAGGTGATCCCACAGAATGTGGAAATTATTTAACAATATCATTAATATCACACACAAGTAAGATCTTACTGAAGATAATTCAAAAATGTTTACAGCAGTATATTGACAGAGAACTTCCAGAGGTGCAAGCTGGATTCAGAAGAGGATGTGGAACAAGGGATATCATAGCTGCTGTCAGATGGATCTTGCTCAAGGCAAAGAATACCAGAAAGATGTTTGTGTTTTATTGACTGTGCAACAGTATTTGATTGTTGGATCATGACAAATTATGGATAACAATGAGAAGAATAGGAATTCCCAAGCACTTGATTGTACTCATGAGGGACCTGTATATTGACCAGGAGGCTGTGGTTCAAACAGAACAAGGGGACACTGCATGGTTTAAAATCAAGAAGGGAGTGTGGCAGGGTTGTATCTTTCCCCATACTTGTTCAATCTATTTGCTGAGCAAATAATCTGAGAAGCTGGACTGTATGAAGAAAAACGTGGCATCAGGATTGGGGGAAGAATCATTAACACCCTGCGATATGCTGATGACGCAACTTTGCTTGCTGAAAGTGAGGATGACTTGAGGTACTTCCTGATGAAGATTGAAAAATACAGTCTGCAGTATGGATTACATCTCAATAGAAAGAAAACAAAAATCCTCACAACTGGACCAATAAGCACTATCACGATAAATGGAGAAAAGATTGAAGTTGTCAAAGAATTCATATTGCTTGGTTCTACAATCGATGCCAGTGGAAGCAGCAGTCAGGACATTAGATGACACATAGCACTGGGCAAATCAGCTGCAAAGGAACTCTTTCAAGTGCTGAGGAGCAAGGATGTCTCTTTGAGAACTAAGGTGCACCTGACACAAGCCATGATATTTTCAATCGCCTCATATGCATGTGAGAGCTGGACAATGAATAAGGAAGACCAAAGAAGACTTGATGCTTTTGAGTTGTAATGCTGGCTAAGAATGCTGAAAGTACGATGGACTACTAAAAGAACTAACAGATCTGTCCTGGAGGAAGTGCAGCCGAAATGCTCCTTGGAAGCAAGAATGGCCAGACTTTGTCTCACCTACTTTGGTCATGTTGTTAGAAGGGACCATTCCCTGGAGAAGGATGTCATGCATGGTAAGGTGGAGGGTCGACGAAGAGGGGAAGGCCTTCAATAAGATGGATTGACATGGTGGCTGCAAGGATGGGCTCATGTATAGCAAGGATAATGGAGCTGGTATGGGATCAGGCGGTATTTCGTTCTGCTGTGCATAGGTTTGTTATGAGTTGGAAATGACTCTACAGCACCTAACAACAAAAAAAAATTTTTGTTGGAATCTAGATCAGGATTGCATTAAATGTGTAAATTGCTTTAGGTAGTATTGACATTTTCACAATTATCAGTCTACCTATCCATGAACAAGGTATATTCTTCCATTTATGTAGTGCCCCTGTTGTCTCTTGTAGCAGTGTTTTATAGTTTTGTTTGTATAGGTCTTTTGTGTCTCTGGTGAAGTTTATTCCCAGATATTTTAACTTTTTAGTAGCTATTATAAGTAGTATTGTTTCCCTTATTTCTTTATCATAGGATTCTGCGGGGATAGAGGAATCCAACTGATATTTGTATGTTGACCTTTTATCCTGCCACTTTGCTGAACCTCTCTATTAGTTCCAGTAGGTTTTTTTTTGAGTCCCTTGGGTTTTCTATGTACAGGATCATATCATCTGTAAATAGAGATAGTTTTAGTTCCTCTTTGCCAATTTGTATGCCTTTTATTTATCTTTCTTGCCTTATTGCCCTTGCCAGGACTTCCAATACAATGTTAAAAACAAGTGGTGATTGAGGGCATCCCTGTCTGGTTGCCATTTGTAAGGGGAACGCCTTGAGTCTTTCTCCATTAATAATGATGTTGGCTGTTGGCTTTGCATATATACCCTTTACTATGTTGAGAAAGTTCCCTTCTATCCCTATTTTCCTGAGAGTTCTGAACAGGAATGGATGTTGGATTTTATCAAATGCCTTTTCTGCATCAATTGATATAATCATAGGGTTCTTTTCTTTAGTTTTATTTATGTGGTGGATTACATTGATTGATTTTCTGATGTTGAACTACCCTTGTAAATGTGGTATGAATCCCACTTGGTCAGGGTATATTAATTTTTTGATATGTTGGATTCTGTTGGCTAAGATTTTGTTAAATATTTTTGCATCTATGTTCATGAGGGATATTGGTCTGTAGTTTTCTTTTCTAGTGGTGTCTTTCCCTGGTTTTGGTATTAGTGTTATGTTTGCTTCATAAAATGAGTTTGGGAGTATTCCATCTTTTTCTATGTTCTAGAATAGCTTGAGTAGCATAGATGTCAACTCTTCTCTGAATATTTGATAAAATTTTCCAGTGAAGTCGTCAGGGCCAGGACTTTTCTTTGTGGGAAGTTTTTTTTATGAACTGTTCAATTTCTTCTTATGTTATAGGTCTGCTCAAGTATTCTATCTCTGAGTGGGATAGTTCAGGTAAGTCTTGTGATTCTAGAAACTTTTCCATCTCTTCTAGGTTCTCAAATCTGTTGGAGTACAGTTTTTCATAATATTCTATCAGTATCTTTTTTATTTCAGTTGATTCTGTTGTGATGGCACCCTTTTGTTTACAATTCTTGTGATTTGGATCTTCTCTTTCTTTTCTTTTGCTAGATCTGTCAATGATTTATCAATTTTATTAATCTTTTTGAAGACACAGCTTTTTGTTTTGTTGATTTTCTTTTATTTATTTTGTTTGTTTGTTTGTCTTCTGTTTCATTTGTTTCTGCTTTAGTTTTATTTATGTGGTAGATTACACTGATTGATCGTCTGATGTTGAACCTACCTTGTTCATGTATAGGTAGACTGAATATTGTGAAAATGTCAATACTACCTAAAGCAAAAAAGATGGTATCTTTTGCTGAAACCAAACAATATTGCTACAAAGCGCACTACCTTCTCCCCTCCCCCCACTTCACCTAGGATGTAGATACTCATATTGATATGCATAGTAGTGCTTGTTGTCTCTTAGAAAAGAGGGAGAAAATTCAGTTGGATGAGGAGAGCAGAAGGGAGACTGTATAGAGGTTTAATGGATTGAATTAAATTGCTTTTAAATTGGACATAGATTTGACTTCCCTTGTTTAGAAGACAGAATTCTAGGAGTAATGGTAGAAGTGTTTTCTGGGAAAGACTATGCAGTATGACATACTTGGAAAAGAATCATGGCCAGAAATGGAGGGAACATTTCCAAGAGACTTTATGAGACCCAAGGCACAGAGCCAGATGACACAAATGGTATAGCATTAGAGAAAAGTCCATTTTTCCCTGTTCTGTTTTCTTCTACTGAAACCCACCAGTTCTTCTGCACTCTATGGACTGTATTTTGAAGTGAACATTGATTTTCTCAAGGCAGACAGTAAGAGTATTCACTAAGGTTCCACTTAGGTATGTTGGAGCTAGAACCAGAAGGGAACAAGTAGGAGGCAAATCAGTAGATTTTTGTTTTTCTCAAATTCATCCTTAGAGAAACAACCCTTTGTGACCCTTAAAATAATTGGAAACACTTTGAAATTCATGATTTTCTGAATTCCAGGCTGGTGTGTACTTGCACTATCATACTTTAGTCATTGAAATAAATACCAAGTCTGGGATCTCTGAGCTACACAAAGAGGTTGCCTCTGGTATGTGATAGAGTCGTATTAAGCATCAGAAGAGGTTCTTCAAAGACAACCTCAGTTGTTAAATACTGAGAGTGCTTTTAATCAATAGGGAGCTCTGGTGGCATAGTGGTTAAAGCTAATCAAAAGGTTGCTTAGAAACCACCAGTCACTCTACAGGAGAAAGAAGAGGCAGTCTGCTTCTATAAAGGTTTACAGTCTTGGAAATCCTGTGGGGGGCAGTTCTAGTGTGTCCTATAGGGTCACTCTGAGTCAGAATTCAACTTGACGACAATGGTTTAGGATTGCACAAGGACTGATTTCTTCACTCATATATTTACTCATTTGGCCAACTTTCATAGGGTACTATGTCCCAGGCACTATCATAGGCCTAATGATACCAGAATACATTAAAGAGCTAGACCCTCCATTCCAGCAGATTTAACAGGTTACAAAGCAATGAAGAGACACGTGCAAAGTATTGTGGGAAGAGCTAGTGGGATATGGGAAATATGAGGCATTGAAGCAATCAGAATAAATTTCTATCTCAAGCTGGGGATCAAGGACAGACTGCTTTATGAAGGGGCAAGTAACCTGAATCCTGGACAAAAGGTAGGAGTGATCTTCTCTGTTCCCCAGGTACAGGGAATAGAGAAGACAACTCTTGGTAGCAAATTTACAGTAGCTTGGAGGGGTGAGTCTAACATGTGCTGCAAAGAAACAGTAGGTATTTCTGGAAGGACAGGCTCCAGGATGGAGTAGAGAGAGATGAGTCAGGAAAATAAGCAGGGGATGTGTAAAGTCTTGGAAACTGCGTGCAACATTCTACATGTCATTCAAAGAGCAATGGAAATCTCTTACTGGGTTTTAAATAGGAAAGATACATGATCAGATTATGCTTTAGAAAGGTCACTGTCTTCAGCACCATCACTGACATTTTCCAAAGTTAGGCACCTTTGTTGACAGTGATCCTTTATTTGAGAACTCTATGTGTCCGAAGGGGGGCACAATTCGGTTCAGTGTGTATTTCACTCAGAACTCCTCAGCACATCATCAGTCCTTTAAGAGTGTTATTGAGGACTACAGGAACCAAGCCAAGGACACACTAGTGATTAACAAAAGAAAGAATCACAATTAAATTCACAAGGTTCCTGCACACTTACTGAAGGGTCAAATGTGAATAAACTTTCTTGATAGATTGCTACAAGAAAGCATATTTTCCTACATTCTTACAGCGATATGATGCCAAGATTTGCAAATTTCTATTTTAGGACCCTGATCTCAAAGTCAGGTCCTTGAGAACAAAACAGTATGCAAAAGGCAAAATTTTACATTTTCTCAGTCTTAAATGGATCTTAAAAAGAAAAATAAGAATGCCCTTCCTCACTTGAGGTGCTCAAGACTTTTTGCTACTTCTGGGGCAAGTAGAGATCCTATGATGGGGTTCCCAGTTATTTTATCCATGTTGTCCATGAGGTGACTGCCATTTGTTTGTTTTATGTACTAAGTTATTAGCTTTTCAAATTATTTTTTTAAAACCTAGTAATCAATATGAACAATTCACAGACCTTCACAAAGGGAAAACTACTTGCCAATAAAAATTTTGGGGGAGAAACTTATGGTTTAGCAGCATTCTTAGGCTATAGCTGCATGTATGTTTATGTACTTCCTCAAATATCTGAGCCATTACAGAGACTGTTTCACATGTCCTTATTTTAATCTTTAGACCTGATTTTGGTATATGTCACATTATAAATATATGTAGTTTTAGTTTTGGGCCTGGAAACTTTTAGTTATATGTATCATCTAAAGAGAGATTAACCTAATTGTACTTCAACTTCAATAACCATTGCATTTCCCCAAGTAGACATAAGCAACATTTGAAAATGGTCCCCTTTGTCTTAAAGAAGTAGATGAAGGGCTGGTAGTTGTATAATAAAATTGAAAAAACCTCTGTGGATGCACTATTTTGTACATACCAGTTTATGTTTTAATGAAGAAAACAGCTGACAAGCTGAATTGCTGCCAAAAACATTAATGGGACTATGTCCTTTGATGAAGTTCTATTCAGCTTTTTACCTACAATGCATTAGTTCTCCCTTTTACTTCTACAAAGTATGAGTGAGACACCATAAAAGTTAGATTGGAATACTACTATTAGTAATAATAGCCGCCACCAAAGGTTTGATACTTAACCTTATACTTACCTTATAACAACCCATTCTTCACCAAGTTTACATAAAAATCCAAACTCTTCTCCATTGCCTGCAAAACACCTAATCTGACCCTGACTCCTTCATTTAGGGGCACAGTGTAAGGCCTTGGAGCATTCTATTTGCCTGACAATACTGAGAGAAAGAGGTTATTCCTAAACTGTTAAATTTCAGTTTAAAGATTGATCAGTGTGATCAGCCTATCTAAGGTCCTATTGTTGTCTATCTCAATGCCCTTTGTTACTGAGGTTATTTCCCCTTTATACCTCTTTAAATATGAGTAATTATTGTATTTACCTGCTTGTTTACTTGTTTTTATCTCTTTCCCGACAGACTGAAGCTTCACAACTGTAGCCGTTGCTTTGTTTTGCGTCTGGTACATGGTATGTGCTCAATCATATCTGCTGAATGAATGATAAAGGAAACAGTTCTGAGCAACGTTCACATAGTACCCCACATGTAGATGAGAAAACTGAAGTACACAGGAGCATGCGGTATGTACCATGTTCTGGCAGCAGACCTAGGTCTTTTAGCTTCAAGTCCTTTGCTCTTCTGATTCCTTCCAAGTTGTTGTTGTTGTTGTTGTTGTTGTTGTTGTTGTTGTTGTTATGTGCGGTCGAGTCGGATCCGACTCATAGCGACCCCTCCTTGGCTTTCTGAGGCAGTATCACTATGGAAGTAGATTGCCCCATCTTCCTTCCAAGGAGTGGCTGGTGGGTTTGAACCACCAACCTTCTGGTTAGCAGTCAAGTGCCTTAGGCACTATGCTACCCATAAGGCCCTCCAAGTAGGAAGGCCTTATAATGAAAGCCAAAGGACATTGGTTGAACAAGAATACTCTATAGTTGGATTTTGACCTTTCCTGACTTGGAGATCATTTATTTGTTCTGAGAATTCCCATTGCTGTTTCATATAGACCCTGATCTATAGTTATTCATGAAAAGAGAAGGGCTTTTATAAATATCTTTACTCAGAGTTTTGACGTGAGCTAGTTCCTTACTCTTACTCACCTCCCCTGGCTTTTTTGTCCTCTACTGTCAAGCAGCCAGCTCTAGGGTTAGCCAGACCTTTAATATGAATCAAACCCAGGGACAAGGAACAGATAATAGAAAGCACAGCCACACCTCCATGCTTCCAAAGTCCCTTGATTTGAGCAGTAACGACTGGCATAGTGCCTAAGACACTTTACTGCTAACCAGAAGTCTGGCAGTTCAAACCCACTAGCCACTCCTCGGAAGGAAGGTTGGGCAATCTACTTCCCTAGTGATACTTCCTCAGCAACCCAAGGAGGGGTCGCTATGAGTCAGATCTGACTCGATGGCACATAACAGCAACAACAACAAACATTGTTTATTTAAGCAATTTGGCTATCTTCTTTCTCACTTTCATATCCCTTCTTCCTTAAGACTTAATTTGCAGTCCATGAGCATCATCAAAAGCAAGTATAGCCTTTTAACTACAATGGGACAAGGGCATAGGGAATGATATTTGAGTTATTCAAGTTTACATGAGCATTATCAAAAGCAAGTATAACCATTTAACTACAATGGGACAAGTGCATAGGGAATGATATTTGAGTTATTCAAGTTTACATGAGCATTATCAAAAGCAAGTATAACCATTTAACTACAATGGGACAAGGGCATAAGGAATGATATGAGTTATTCAAGTTTACCGAGCTTGTCCTCACATCATCTAGCACAACTTGCCATAGCAATAGGAAAGTTTTCTTCTGTTTCCAGTTTTCTTGATTTTATTTTCCTTTTTTTTTCTTGATTTAAATTTCCTTCATCTATTCTTTGTATTTATTTATTTATTATTTTATTTATTCCTTTACTTAAATTTAATTTTTCCTTTATTGATATATATAAATAATTTTTTATTATGTTACATGTATGCTTGGGCACTGTGTAAGTTATCTTGGACATGGCAAACCTAGTTTAATCGTCCTTTAGAATTTATTTAAAAAATTTAATTGCTATAATAAAAAACAAAATTAAGGTACAGTGTAAATTTTATGACACAAGAACAGATTGAAATCAGGCCTCTCAGTGGACTCTTGTGCTAATCTCAAGTCAACAGCATATATATTCTTTCCTTAAAGGGATTTCACTTCTGGGAACTCATTGCTCCTCTCTGCCCCTGGGCCTTTGTCAAGAACAATGAATACACCACCCAGGCTCACCTCCCTAACTGCAAGTCCTAGGGAAAAAGATTGGTAATATTTATCCTTTCCTTTTCAGACTACCTCACAGCTGCTTTATTTGGGCTCTCCCTTCTCAAAGTTCAGTATACCTCTGGGAAAGAAGCTCTTATCAAAACCCTCAAGATAAAATGTTCAATCCTTCCTTTTCCTCATGACCAAGAATGGGTACCCACAGACGTGGAGTCAGATCCTACTCATAGCAACCCCTCCTTGGGTTTCTGTGGCAGTATCACTACAGAAGTAGATTGCCCAACCTTCCTTCTGAGGAGTGGCTGGTGGGTTTGAACCGCCAGCCTTCTGGTTAACAGTCAAGGCTGTAGGAACTATGCCAATGAAAATATGCACAACCAATAAAGCTACATTAGAGGCCCTCCTTATGTTGCTTATTGGTCCAGTTGTGAGGACTTTTGTTTTCTATATGTTGCTATGTAATCCACATGGAAGGTTGTAGTCTTTAATCTTCATCAGTAAGTGCGTCAAATCTTCTTCACTTTCAGCAGGCAGGTTGTGTCATCAGCATACTGCAGGTTGTTAATGAGTCTTTCTCCAATCCTGATGCCTCAGTCTTCTTCATGTAGTCCAGCTTCTCAGATTATTTGCTCAGTACACAATAAGCAACATCAATGTAAAAGGAAAAAAGATTCCAGTTGTCAGGGATATCATTTTACTTTGATTCATAATCAATGTCTATGGAAACAGCAGTCAAGAAATTAGATGATGTATTGCACTGGAAAAATCTGCTGCAAAAGATCTCTTTAAAGTGTTAAAAAGTAAAAACATCACTTTCAAGACTAAGGTGCACCTAACCCAAGCCATGGTATTTTTAATAGTTTCATATACATGTGAAAACTGGAGAATGAATAAGGAAGACCACAGAAGAATTGATGCATTTGTGGTATTGGCGAAGAATAATGAAAATGCCATGGACTGCAAGAAGAACCAGCAAATGTGTCTTGGAAATACAGCCAGCATGTCCCTTAGAAGTGAGAATACCCACACTTGTCTGTAGTATTTTGGTCATGTTGGCGCCAGATGGGACCACCAGTCCCTTACGAAAGATATCATGCTTGGTAAAATAGAGGGTCTGCAAAAAAGGGGAAGACCCTCAATGAGATGGATTGACACAGTGGCTGTGACAATGGGCTCAAGCACAGCAAAGATGGTGAGGATGGCGCAGGACCAGGAAGTGTTTTGTTCTGTTGTATATAGTGTCACCATGAGTTGGACTCAACCCAACAGCACCTAACAACAGAGGCCCTTCACAGGACTGTGCTGTTCTGCTCTAAAGTAGAACCAGTAGGACCCCTTTAAATTAGCTTACATTTTATAAAAGAAATCTTAGTTAGAGAGTGAAAACAAGGCTTGAAAGAGTCCTAATAGATCCTTTGGGGGTGAAAAAATGACTTAAATTAAAAAGCTACCTTCTAATGTTTATATGCAATACAAGTTGATTTTCCCCTTTTAAATTATAAGGCAAGACATACCACTATTCATTTAAAAAGTGAAACACTAAATACAAAATCTTATCAGTTACATAGAGTGACATCCCACCCAAAAAGGAGTCCTCATGAAGAATTCAGCTCTATTTTTTAGATCAATACTGAAGTCTTCTGAATTCAAATACACCACCAACTGCAGTGTGACAAAACTCCATCTTAAATTTTAAATGAATACCTCCTCTAATTTCTAACGATTACAAATGAGCTCATAGCAAATCTTAACTAAAACTGAAGAAATGGCACAAACTTCTGAATATTGCCTTAGAGAAATTTATAAAACGAAAAAGTGTGTTTTCTTTGAGTATAAACTAAAAATACATTTTACATTAAGTTCTCCCTATAGCTAACACTCTTAATATCCTACAAATATATTTATTTATACATATATAATTCTAGTATTTATATATATAAATATATTATTTATACATATATATATATATATAATTTTATCAAATTTCTAGTTGTCATATATAAGTAAATATTCAACCTCCAATATCTTCAAAAGATAACAAGAAAATTATACAGAAACCTAATCTAAAATCTTTTAGTATTTCTTCTGTAAGTAATAGAAGAAAGTGATTAAACTGAGAAGTACTCAATTTGACTGAAAATACTCTATTTGACTTTTCCAGAATATTAGCAAAAATTATCTTATCTGGAAAGAAAAGCTAAAATATAAGTGGCCCTCCAAAATGGTATCTTAAAAGCATCAATGAAAACTCACATTCTTTTCAAATACACTTTTTTTTTAGTACAGTAAAAAGTGCATTTAATGTCATAGAAAAATCCTCCTATTCCCCTTACACATGCCTCTCATTTGGGAATAGTGCCTGGTACACAGTGGGCACTGAATAAAAATTCATAAATATTTACTGTTCTGATTATAAGCTACTTTTGATAGCTTAAATGAAAGGTAAGAAATGAAATGCAACATAATCATGTGTGTTAGCTTAATGTGAGAATATTATTTATCATAGCAATAAATCTCTCTTTACAGTATTTTCTAAAACCATGATTTCTTATGAATGTGATATTAAAAGACAACACAATTTGAAATACAATATAAATGTACCACAGGGGACCAGCATTGAGAAAAGAAAACATTTTTCAAGTATGTTCAATAGAAAACAAATTATGAATTTTGCACTCATGAAGTATATAGTGATTCAAAGTTAAATTTTTCTTTCAAGGAATCTATACTGGTAACAACAGAGTTCAGGCTTTGAACCTTGTTCATAGGGCTCTATTCTTTGCTGTATCAGGTTGCAATGCATCCAGAGGTTCAGTCAATTCAATAGCAGTTTTGTTACTTCCTTAAATAGCAGGATATTTATTTATTTAAATTGCAATCTATTTTCTAAACTATGCAAGAATGAAAAATTTGAAAATGAAACACTTTGCTGCTGGTTGTATGCCTTTCCATCTAAAGTACCTTGATATGATGGCTTCCAAACCTCAAGATCACTTAGCTTGCACAGAAGAAAAAAAAAAAAAACAGTTGTAAGGCTTAAAGCATCTTTTCTGAAATATGTCAAATTACCAAAATTGTACACTCTCCAGTGTTTTTTTTTTTTTTTTGACAAGGTTACTTATGTTTCAAAAGCATACCAGATCATAGAATGTCTGTCACTGAAAAGCCAGCAGTGACATAACTTCCATGGACATTTCTATCATGAGTCATTAGACTCATCAAGATGTCTCTCAGAGAATAAGCTCGTCTTTTTCTTCCCTAGGAACAGACTCCTTAGAGGTTTCTTTGAAAGGGCAAGTATGTTTCCACACTAGATGCTGGAGCAATTCGCCAAAGAAATAAAGCAAACATTGCCAACACTAAGTTCATGGTTATTGTCTGTCAAATTGTTTTCAAATGCTATCTATAGTTCTGCCTCTCAGTCAGCAATCGAATGATGACATAGTATTAAGGATTTTAATCAGAAAATATACTCAGAGAAAATAATTCATTTCAAATCCCAAGAAGTAAAGTGTTTAGGATTTTATTCTTTTCTATAAAACTGGTTCTAACATAAAATTTTTAAACTAGTTAGATCACCTCTCTTTATTTTAGCTATTAAGAATTGCACTTAATTTTCCTGTTTTCTCTTTCTTTAAAGCACATTTACGCTATTGAGTACTTTATGTACATATGTATTTTTCTGTAATGTATAAAATTGTGCCTAATTAATGATACTATTTTAAGTAATTAAATTTTCTTAAATAAATCTAAAAGTGGCTTTACATCATTGAGGATATAAGGAAATGAATTAGCTATAAAAATTCTAAGTTTGAAATACTGGGATTGTGTGTGCCTTGTGAATATTTTTCATTGAGAGAAAAATTATATTGCAAATTACAATAGCTCAGGGTCGACTTAGGGTATTTGAAAAACAATTCACTGGCTATTAAGAGCTATAATAAAGACAAATCAGACATGTCAAATTTAAACCTTGATTCTACCACCATAGCAATTCTATGAATTCCCTGGTGTTCCTAGGTAACATCCAGCATGGAAGAAAGCAGAAAATGACAAGCCACACTTTATTGATTTCATATTACTTTTCAGAATGTGTTAAATATTGCAAAAAGGAATCATTTTAATGGACTTGCACATGGTCGTTACCTTATTCCTTTTCAAGGACATAATGCAAAATTCACTAGAAGCTAATATCGTAAGTGCTATTAACAGGACAAAGGTTTTCATGAACACAAGTTTGTAAATGACCAAAGTCAAGGGTTATGGTCTTACAGCTGGTACTGTAATAAAATAGAAAAGAAGGATATGGAACTAGGTTAGAGAATCTCTCTCTCTTTTCTAGTTGTTTTAATTTGTTGTAAGATTTTAAATCTGTAAACAAGTTCAAAGTACATTATAGTGAACTCCCATATACTCTTTACTTACTGTTAACATCTCACATCACTGTATATCCATTCAATTTCTCCAAACCACCCCAAAGTAGGCTACAAACATCATAAGATGTAGTCCCAAAATACTTAAGCATAAACTATCAAGAGCAAGAGCAATGACATTCTTCTGTTCAACCATAACAGCATTATCACACCCAAGAAAATTAACATTAACTATATCATTCATGCAAAAATGTCCTTTACAACTGATTTCCCCCATTTTTGATTCAATCTAAATTTACACATTGAATTTGGCTATAACCTCATTTGTCTCTTCAAATCTAGAACATTTTTCTGTCTTTCCTCTATTCTTTGTAATATTAAATCCTTTGAGTTCATGGCAGTTCGCCTAGAGAAGAACTCACATAATTGGTTCATCTTGTATGAGAAATCTAACAAGACCACCAAATTGATGATGCTGTGAACCTTCCACTGGATGGCATGAAAAGTCACAAGTCAAGCTGTCCCACTGTGCCAATGGAAAGACTTAGTCACATAAGATTTTCATCATTTAATACATAATTGTCTCTATAATCATAGAGTAATTTGTGGGTGAATGATTATATATATTTGAATCAAATTAGAAGTACAAATGGTAATTTTCTAAATTTGTCATCTCTCCTATTTTTATGAAGCCTGGTGATCTGCTTCCATAATGATTACATCCAAGAAAACCCTGTGGAGCAAGTCTACTCTGTAGCACACAAGGTCAACATGAGTCAGAATCAACTCAAAGTCAATGTCAACATGAGTCAGAATCAACTCAACGGCAATGGATTTCATTTTTGATTTATTAATTTTATTAGCTGGCTTTTTTCTCTGAAAAAGAGTGTTCCACCCTCTCCATTATTCACTCTTTCTGCATGTGTGTGTGTTAATTTGTTTATTTTTCTTAAATATCACTCATTTTGTTTTCTATTTGCTTATTCAGTGTGTTAAAATCTAGAAATCAAGGTGGGAAGAATTGTCAGTTTAACAATATTGAGTCCTTAATCCACGAACACAGAGTATCTCTCCAGTTATTTATATCTTTTTTTCATTAATGTTTTGTCATTTTTGATGTACTAATCCTGTATACATTTTGTTAGAGCTTCTCCTACTTTTTTTTTTTTTTTTGGTGCTAGTGTAAATGGTATATTTTTTAAATGTTAACTTTAAATTGTTCATTGATGATATATAGGAAAGCAAATGATTTTTTATACTGACATGAATCTTGTGACCTTGCTATAGTCACAAGTTCATGAGATATTTGTGGACCAGTTTATATTTTCTAAGTCAGACAATCACATCATATATAAATATAGTTTTATTTTTTCCTTCCTAGTCTCTATATCTTTTAGTTATTTTTCTTCTCCTCTTCCACTAGCTAGGACTTCCAGTATGATGTAGAGTAAAAGTGATATGTGAGTTCATCATTCATTGCCTTCTATGCTTTGTCAATTTTGTTGAATGTTTGTGAAGGGGCAGAATTTTGATTTACATGTTGTACTAATATTTTTCTGTTTACTACTTCATTGTGGTTTTACATGTATTATTTTTTTCATTTTCCTTTTTTTTTTTTTTTTTGCTTGGATTAGGAATATATCTAATGCATGTCATTCATTCATTTTTATTGATTAAAGAATTCAGGACTAAGAATTTTCCTCTGATTACTACTTTAAGTTGCACCACTAATTTGTCAAGATCTGTGAAGAGTCTAAGATTATACTTACTTAGAAGCTAATAAGCTGTTTTATGCATGCCAGAAGAAGACATGAAACTCTTGAGTCACAGACAAAGGACTTTATTACTCCTGGCACAGCCAGTAGCATGAACGTCATCAAATTTGTGTCAATCATCTTTTCCCCAAGTCCCACAGTAATGATACAGATGGCCCAGATGAATGCCTAAACACATAGTGGCTTCTGGTATAGTAGAGAACTCCTGAGATTAGGAAACACGAACCTTTTATAATGGGCAGTAAGTGTGACTGACCTTTGCTCCAGAGAGAAGTATTATTTCAATGTGCCCAGGAATCTGCTATACAAACATCCTTGAAAAGATAGTCTGAAGCAAAGGGTAATCAGTGCCTCTGCTTGCAAGATATGTAGAAACACACGAGATTCAAAGGGAATAGTCTCCCAATATCACCTCGTTTTTTATACTGTGGATCTAAATTTTTGGTACACAGAATCCTCAGAAATTTTATTAATGGCATGTTTCTTATCCAGTCATGTGTATATGGTTTTGAGTTCTGTGGCATAACTCAAAGAGTATTTTTTTGGTAAAGAAATCTCTCATGAGTAACAAATCCTTCTATCCCACAATAACAGTTAACAATCTTGTCCTGATTTCCCCTCTATATTGATCCAAAAGACATGAGGTGGTATAAGTCATGACAAACAGTAGCAGCATCATTGAAAACATTGGATGGGTTACCTAGAACCTATACCTTAGGTTTCTTTTATGAACACTCAACAGATGCCCCAGCCATACCTCAGACCAAGTAATTCAGAGTCTCTGGGCCTGGAATCCAGATGGCAAGACATTTTAAAGCTCCCCAGGTGATTCTACTGTGCAGCCAAGGTTGAAATTGAGGCCTGGTTTCAAAGCAGAGATAAAAGCTAATTACCCTAGGAATAAAACCAGAGGGGTTACAGCACATAATATTTATTTTTAGGGTTTTTTTTTAATGCTTTTTATTCTTCACCATAAAGTACAGACATTGAATATTTGTCTCCTGATGTGTAAAAAAAACTTAAGAACTTAAGAATTATTTTCTTATTTAACACATTTTCAAATATTACCAGCAAATCCTTCAGTGATTTAGCTAATAAAAGATATTACTGTATCTAATTGTTCAAACCAAAGTTTTCTGTGGGTGAATAAAAGATATTTTAAACTTCAAAATTAATATGATTTGCCCTGGAAGTCATAGCTATTGCAAAGCACTTAGAATTATTTCAGACAGGTAGTCCATCTGATCACCGGAATGGCTAAACATTCCTTACCCTATAATTTGGTAAAAAGTGGTACTTCAATACATACAATTCACACTGCTTATCTTTTTAGCTTTAGATGAAGAGTTATATTGTTCTCTTAAAAAGAAGAAAGAACGTTATCTTACAGGATACTAGCCAACTTACTTTGCCAAGATACATGCATCTAAAATTGCTTTCCTTCTCAGCAATACTATATATTCAACATTTTCCTGATAGGAACACTATCAGAAGAAGCCCACAGATACATACTGATTACTCTGTAAACAAAATGTTCAGTCTCTTTAGAGCCCTCAAACACAGCCTTGACTTACTGACTCCAAACTGCTGACTTTCTACAGTTCAAGTCAACAGGCTTCCCATATGGCCACACCCTTTAATCATAAGTAAAGCACCTAGCTATCCCTGGAAGACTATTATAAGCTGCCACGGAATTTATAAAATGTCTGTTAGGAAGCATAAGTGAAAATGCTGTAAAATTCATTGAAGAAGTATATCCAGGCAATCAAATCCCATTATAAGAATATCAATAAAGACAAAATACTTATAATTACAATTAAAAACTGTTCCAAGACTATTACATTTACATGCCAGAAAAAATAACTATTATCCTGACCTATATTTGTATGTCATTCCTTTCCCAAATAATTCAAAGCATTTTAAAGATCATCAAGCCCTATATAAACAGAATGAGTACATTATAACTAACCTCACTTTTTAAAAATAAGATTTTCAGAGTTTTATTGAGGGTTATAACGAACTATTATTAAGATTTTTCTGTGTGTTATGCATTGATGCCATGTGATTTGGCAAAGACAGCTAAGCAAGTCTAGAAAAGACAAAAAATACATGCTATGCAGGTATTTGTCAGCAAAATCCTGCCCTCTCATTACCATCTAATATACAAGAATAGGTAATTAATCCTTCCTCTACATGCTCTGATTTATCCTGAATTAAGAGAGAGAGAGTTACACTTAGAAATGCTGAACATTTCTTTGAACAATACTTTACCTTCCATCATTTTACTGACAATGCAAATATTGCTGATACCAATATCTACACCACAAAATATTTATAAGCTGTAAAATTACCAATTAAAAACAATCCTTTGTTCTAAATGGACTAGATGTTTTTCCATTTTAAAAACAATTGTCAATAATAATTTTTATTCTGCATCTGCCCAATCTTTGCCACACCCATGCACAGCTTACCTCTAGATCCATGTTATATCACATTTTCTAAAATGTCTCATTTTCCCCTCCCCCTTTTTTTTTTTTATCATTTTCTTATTTTACTAAAATCAAAGTAACCTTTTCTCATTTAAAAATAATATAAGATCAAGGCAAAACTTATAAAGTGCAAAATACATAAAACATGCCTATTTTAAAAATCTATCTAGAATTTTATAGATACATCTTGATATTGTATTCTGAAAGGCAGTGAATGCTTTAATTTTGCAAAAGTATATTTTATTTCCAAAAAATTTTTTTTAGTTCTTTGTCTCCATTCTCCTCGGTCTCCAGTTATACATATACTGAATACTCTTTGCCTCTATTTTATCCCGATTCTTTGTCTCTAATCCCTTTTAACTCTTTATCTCTGTTTTATTTTGTTTGCTTTTCTCATTCCTCTATTCTATATCTTACTATGTTTTCAATGTTACCTATTTCTCCATGTACTTATTCCGATCTGGCCTTTATTTCTGTGACTTTGTAAATTTTTATTCTTCTCCTTTGAAGTCTATAAACTCACCTCTATTATTCTTTCTAGACATTTTTTATCCTTTCTTTTCTCTCCTGAACTCTCAAATTTTTTGCATTATGTTCTTGTTTCATAGAGCCAATTTTGAAAATTCACATAAAATATTTAGTCACAATATTACTTTGTTCTATGGAAATTTATTTGTCTAGTTAATGTTTGCATCTACCACAGTTTCTTTTTTCTTTTTCCTTTCTTAATTTTTCTCTTTTAGGGCATTTTCAAACTGCTTCTCTGTTTTAAAAATGTTTTTAAAATCTTTAAAATGAGATGAAGTGAAGTTTTACTGGATCAGTTATTTGAAGAATCTTTGTATAACTAAAAGACCAGAGGTTTGTTCCAGACTAGTGGGAATTTTCCTTATGACACAAGTTGTACATTTGAATTGTAGCCTGCTTTATGCCTACACAAAAGAGATACCAGCTATAGAAGTTAATAATGCAGAATCTTACTCATCCACTGTGTATAACAAACAGATTAGTTCCAATGAATATAATTTCTTTTGGCATCTAACATCTTTCTGACATCTTTCTCTCAGGAAGGAAAAAAAAAACCTAAAACCAAAACTGATTCTGCACCATTATAATTATAGCATATAAGAGATTTTTATTATGATTCTCAAGTTGTGTCCCTTACCCTGGAGATGTATATATTTTATAGTATCTCAGATACATACTCATGGCATATTTTTCTCACTTCATCCCATACATTTCCGTGATCCCCACTGTTGTTGGTATCCTTTCATCTATTCAGTTTCAGACATTCCATAATAACACTGAAAGTGTAATGTATACACACACATGAACACACACACACAAGGACCTCTGGTGATGCAGTGGTTAAGGCCTTCAGTTGCTACAAAAATGTCAGCAGTTTGAAACCACCAGCTGCTCCAGAGGAGAAAGATGAGGCAGTTGCTTCCATAAAGATTTACAGCCTTGGAATCCCTATAGGGCAGTTCTACTCTGCCCTATAGGTCACCATAAGTCAAAATTGATTCAAGTAGCAGTGAATTTATATATACATGTATATATACTCACACCCAATGCCATCAAGTTGGAATCAACCCAGAGCAACCCTTCCTTGGGTTTCCAAGGCAGTATCACTACAGAAGTAGATTGCCCACCCTTCTGTCAGAGGAGTGGCTAGTGGGTTTGAACTGCCAGCCTTCTGGCTTCTGGTTAGCAGTCAAATGGCTTAGGCACCACACCACCAGAGCTCCTACATATATATATATAT
>NW_006921650.1:10040241-10056602 GCF_000298275.1 Orycteropus afer afer | reverse complement strand
TTTATATATATATAAAATCAGAAAATTATCTGGAAGAAAGGGGAAGTATATTGGAGTTTAAGTCAGAAGGGAAATTTCCAATTGCAGTATGCAAGAACATTTACTTCTTCCTAAATATTAAGCAAATTATTTCAGTTGCACTTATCAAAAAAATTCATATTTGCCCCACTAATTTGAAATAGCAATCTATCTTACAATATTTAAAAACATTTAACATGTTTCTGACCTTCCTATTTTTCCATTGACCAGAATGTAAATTTTTACAGAGTTACCATATTCTTTTAATATATTGCAAAATGGTATATATTTATTTTGGATATTTTGTCACTCCTCATAAGGAGCTCTAGTGGTGCAGAACCTAAGACGTTTGTTTCCTAAGCACAAGGTTGGTGGTTCAAACCCACCAGCTGCTCTGTGGAAGGAAGATGGGACAATCTGCTACCATAAAGATTTACTGCCTTGGAAACCCAATGGGGGTCACTATGAGTTGGAATCAACTCAATGGCAGTGAGGCTGGTTTTCTTGATTTTGGTTTGTTACTCTTTATTTCTTATTTTTAAATCATTATCAAGTATCATTATCTCATCTCACTCACTGCCATAAAGTTGATTGCAACTCATAACAACCCCTCCTTGGGTTTCCAAGACAGTATCTCTATGGAAATACATTGACTGATCTTCCTTCTGAGGAGTGGCTGGTGGGTTTGAACTGCCAACCTTCTGGTTAGCAGTCAAATGCCTTAGGCACTATGCCACCAGAGCAACTCCTCACTATCTCATAAGCAAACTTAAAAACAAATTTCTTCTGTAACAAAGTACTTTCAGTATTTGTTTGGAATTTCATGAAATTTATATTATATAGGGTAAGCCAGATCCAGATGCAGTGGAAGACAGGAGTTTGTGTGCGTGGAGGCAGGCCACGGTAAGCCAGCCCTAGAGCAGTAGAAGGCAGGTGTTCGCACATTGGGTGCATGCTGGGTAAGTAAGCAGGGTGGGGAAGACCAGGAAATGAGCAGAGAAGTTTGCATCAACTAAGAGAGACAAACTTGTCTGTCAGTTTGTTGTAATGTGGTGACTTGAGTGTTGCTGTGAGGCTTGAGGCCATGCCACCAGTGTT
Source organism: Orycteropus afer afer (assembly GCF_000298275.1). NCBI lineage: Eukaryota > Metazoa > Chordata > Mammalia > Tubulidentata > Orycteropodidae > Orycteropus > Orycteropus afer. The sequence continues at coordinate 10,055,486 of NW_006921650.1, read as the reverse complement.
TCAAATGCCAGCAGGGTTACCCCTGGTGGACAGGTTTCAGCAGAGCTTCCAGACTATGGCAAACTTGGGAGAAGGAAGAGGCCATCCATTTCTCAAAGAATTGACTAGTGAAAACCTTATGAACTGAAGTGAAAAACTGTCCGATATATTCCTGGAAAGCTTTATGAATAGCTCTGAAACATTGTGTGATATAGTGCCAGAAGATGAGCCCATCAGGTTGGAAGCCATTCAAAATATGACTGGGAAAGAGCTGCCTCCTCAGAATAGAGCCGGCATTAATGATATGGATGCAGTAAAGCTTTAACAACCCCTATTTGCTGATGTGGCATGTCTCAAGATGAGAAGAAACAGCTGCAAACATCCATTAATAATTGGAACATGGAATGTATGAAGTATAAGTCTAGGAAAACTCAAGGTTTTCAAAATTGAAATGGAACACAAAAAGATCAATATCCTAGGCATTAGTGGGCTGAAATGGACTGGTTTTGGCCATTTTGAATCAGACGATCATATGATCTACTATGCCAGGAATTAAAAATTGAAGAAGAATGGCATGGCATTCATAATCACAAAGAATGTATCAAGATCTACCCTGAAGTACACTGCTGTCAGTAATAGGATAATATCCATACTCCTACAAGAAAGACCAGTTAATACTACTATTATTCAGATCTGTGCACCAACCACCAAAACCAAAGATGAGGAAATTGAAAATTTCTACCAACTTCTGCAGTTTGAAATTGACTGAACATGCAATCAAGATGAGTTAATTATCACTGGTGATTGGAATACAAAAGTTGGAAACAAAGAAGTATCACTGGTAGCTGGAAAATATGGCCTTGGTGATAGAAACAATGCTGGGGATCACATGACAGAATTTTGCAAGACCAAGGACTTATTCATTACAAATACCTGTTTTCAACAGCACAAGCAGTGGCTATACAAGTGGACTTCACCAGATGGAATACACAGGAATTGACTACATCTATGGCATGAGGCACTGGAAAAGCTCAATATCTTCAGCCAGGACATGATTGTGGAATAGACCATCAACTGCTCATATGCAAGTTCAAGTTGAGACTGAAGACAATTAAAAGAAGTCCATGAGAGCCAAAATATGACTTTGATTATATCCCTCCTGAATTTAGAGACCATCTGAACTGAAAACTGAATTCACTGCCATAGAGTCAGATCCAACTCAGAGCAACCCCTCCTTGGGTTGCTGAGGCAGTATCACTACAGAAGTAAATTGCCCAATCTTCTTTCTGAAGAGTGGCTGGAGGGTTTGAACCGTCAGCTTTCTGGTTAGCAGTCAAATGCCTTATGCACTACGCCACCCAAGAGATCATCTAAAGAATAGATTTGATGCAATGAACATCAATGACTGAAAACCAGAGGAATTGTGGGATGATATCAAGCATATCATCCATGAAGAAAGAAAAAGGTGATTTAAAAGACAGGAAAGGAAGAAAAGACCAAAATGGATGTCAGAAGAGACTCTGAAATTTGCCCTTGAACAGAGAGTAGCTAAAGGAAATGGAAGAGAAGTGACAGATAAAAAAGCTGAACAGAAGATTGCAAAGAGTAGCTCTAGAAGACAAAGTCAATTATTGTAATGAAATGTGCAAAGACCTGGAGTTAGAAAACCAAAAAGGAAGAACACGTTCAGAATTTCTCAAGCTTAAAGAACTAAGGAAAAAATTTAAGCCTCAAATAGCAATATTGAAAGATTCTATGGTCAATATGTTGAATGATGCAGGAAATATCAAAGGATGATGGACGGAACACACAGAGTAACTATACCAAAAAGAACTGGCAGATGATCATCCATTTCAGGAGGTGGCATATGATCAAGAACCAATGATACTGAAGGAAGAAGTTGAAGCTTCACTAAAGGAATTGACAAAAAACAAGGCTCTGGGAATTGATGGAATACCCATTAAGATATTTCAACAAATGGATTCCACGCTGGAGGCACTCACCGGGGTATGACAAGAGATTAGTAGGACAGCTACCTGGTCAGTTAAATGGAAGAGATACATATTAGTACACATTCCAAAGGAAGGTGATTTCACAAAAGTGGAAATTATCAAACAATATCGTTGATATCACACACAAGTAAAATCTTACTGAAGATAATTCAAAAATGGTTGCAGTAGTATATTAACAGAGAGCTTCCAGAAATGCAAGCTAGATTCAGAAGGGGATGTGGAATGAGGGATATCATAACTGATGTCAGATGAATCTTGGGCCAATGCAAAGAATATCAGAAAGATGTTCTATTGACTATGCAAAGGCATTCAATTGTGTGAATCATAACAAATTATGGATAACATTGAGAAGAATGGGAAATCCAGAACACTTTATTGTATTCATGAGAAATCTGTACATAAAACAGGAGGCTGTTGTTCAAACAGAACAAGGGGATACTGTACAGTTTAAAATCAGGAAGAGAATGTATAAGGGTTGTATCCTTTCACCATACTTATTCAATTTGTGTGCTGAGCAAATAATCTGAGAAATTGGACTATATGAAGAAGAACACGGAATCAGGATTGGAGGAAGGTTCATTAACAACCTGAGATACACAGATGATACAACTTTGCTGAAAGTGAGAAGGACTTGGATCACTTATTGATGAAGATTAAAGACTATAGTCCGCAGTATAGATTACACCTCAATATAAAGAAAACAAAAATCCTCACAACGGAACCAATAAGCAGCATAACAATAAATGGAGAAAAGATTGAAGTTGTCAAAGATTTCATATTACTTGGTTTTACAATCAACACCAATGCAAGCAGCAGTCAAGATATCAAGAGACGTATTGTATTGGGCAAATCTGTTGCAAAAGACCTCTTTCAAGTGCAGAAGAGCAAAGATGTCTCCTTGAAGACTAAGATGTGCCTAACCCAAGCCATAGTATCTTCAATTGTCTGATATGTATGTGAGAGCTGGACAACGACTAAGGAAGGAAGAGTTGATGCTTTTGGGTTGTGATGTTGGTGAGCAATACTGAAAGTACCATGGACTGCCAGAAAAACAAACAAAGCTGTCCTAGAAGAAGTGCAGCTGGAATGCTCCTTGGAAGTGAGAATGGCTAGACTTCATCTCACCTACTTTGGTCATGTTGTCAGAAGAGACTATTCTCTGGAGAAGGATGTCATACTTGGTAAAGTGGAGGGTCAACAAAAGAGGGGAAGGCTCTCAGCAAGATGAATTAATATGGTGGCTTCAGTGATGGGATCAGGTATAATAGGGATTATGAGGCTGGCACAGGACCGGGCAGTGTTTGGTTCTGTTGTACGTAAGGTCACTATAAGTCTGAGATGACTCGCCGGCACATAACAACAACAATCAACAGCAAGGTAATAATTGATGTCCATGCAACACTGAGTGACCTTAGCTAAGATTAAGTATTTATTTATTTGTTTATTATCTGACTGACTCTTCCCCACCATTATGTCTAGAATACAAGTTCCTTGAGTACAAGAAACCAGTGCCTAGAATGTTTGCTGAGTGATTGCATGTCTTGTTTCATAGATATAGAATGTCTTTAGTTTTCCTGAAAATGAAAGTGTTTAAAATTTCTCATTTCTGCAATAAAACTTAAACTCACTTGACCTTGGCTCAACAGGGCACAATAAGCAAATATATTTATCGTTTCTCGTTCCTTTGACACTAGTATAGTAGAGTGCAATCATTTTTAAAGAATGGAGGAATAAACCCATTCTAGTGAGTATTTGCTGGTGTAGTGCCTAAGGCATTTGACTGCTAACCAGAAAGCTGGCAGTTCAAACCCACCAGCCACTCCTTGGAAGGAAGGTTGGGCAATCTACTTCCCTAGTGATACTGCCTCGGAAACCCAAGGAGCGGTTGCTATGAGTTGGAATCGACTCAACAGCAGTTGAGTTTGGTGTTTTTTTGTAGTGAGTATAACAAAGAGGAAGTTAACTTCAGTAGAAAATAAAGTTCAAAAGCTTCTGGAAGATAGAAAAATCAATGAGAATGTAGTGACAAATGAAATACCATGGAGAAACTTACAGCCCAAGATGAATTCAGGAAGAGGCTGCAAAGAAAATCTACCTATTAAAACCTCAAACAAATCCAAGCCTAGAGGCAGTAAGTACAAAAGGTGAAAATGAAAAGACAAGGTGGAAATCAGGAGCCATATATTCCTTCTCTCCCCTGCACTTTTGATTACAAACAAAAGGAAAACAGTGTTTAACCCCAGGCATAAAAACAAAGGGCTCATATTTAAAGAAATTGAACTAACTGCCTAGATAAAATGAGGTTATACTGGTTGTTAGCACCTGGAGAAAAAAAAAAAGGTTATTTTTTCTATCATTTGGGGATTCTGCAGAGTAAATTGCTGATTTCCTTTCTACTTACATCCAAGGGAAGCTTGCCAGTTGGCATGGTCAACTCACTTTCCATTCAGAGAAAAAGCTAAAGTCAGAGAATCTTGGGAGAAAATCTATATAAGCAAAAGCGGAGAAAAATCTACACTGATCACCTACAATAATTAATAAATGCCTGGTGGCATAGTGCCTAAGGCATGTGGCTGCTAACCAGAAAGCTGGTGGTTCAAATCCATCAACCACTCCTCGGATGGAAGACTGGGCAATCTAACTCTGTAGTGGTACGGCCTCGGAAACCCAAAGAGGAGTCATTATGAGTCAGAATCAACTCCATAGCAGTGAGTTTTTTCATCCTAAATTATGAATAGAAAAAAAAAATATATATATATATACACACACACACATATACTAAATACATGAAGAGAAACCATGAAAGAGAAATACCAAGATAAACAAATAGAAAAAATTCACACTAAGGAAACCAGCATAAATGAGGCAACAGATAATCACTTAAAAAAAAAAAAAAAAAGCCTAAAAATACATTTGATTATTGAATAAAAATTAATGACCTGGATGCAATTGCAGAAATAGAGCTCATAATGAAAACCTGAGAGATAAAAATCAGACATTTAGATGTAATCCAGGAACTCTAAAAAGTTCTATGAAGTTCTATAAGGAAGAAACAGAAAAAAGAGAGTAGATTATCAGAGGAATGATAGGAGGAATTTTTTCTACTTGAATTCTTCACGTCTTTTTTAAACCACTATCTAATACTATGTAGAATTAATGAAAAAAGAACCATAACTAGCCACTTTGTCATGAAGTGTAAGCATATTTAGAGTAAGAATACAGTAAAAGGTTCTGAAAAAGAATGGGGGTGTAAAGAGATGAGGTACAAAAAATTAAAATGGAGTATGGCAACAAAATTCTTTTCAGCTTTACTGGATGATGTAAGATGGTGGAACAATATCTTCAGAATTTTGAGGAAAAGAATCTTGATTCTATAATTATATATTCTATATTCAACTAAATTAAAGATCAAATGTGAGCATAAAATGAAGACATTTTCCAACATGAAAGGAATTAAAAAGTTTATCTATCAAGCACCATCCCTTTCTTAGGAATTACCCGAACAAGTACTCCACCAAAACAAAGCTGAAAATTAGAAGATAGAATAAACAAGAGAGACAGAAAAACAAATATATATGAAATAGAAGAATAATAGGGTAAATCCAGTAGTGCAACAAAAACATTTCTCAGGATTATAGTCATGCAGCATACCTAGAGAACAACCATCTGTTTTAAATTTGACTATGACAACTTTAGTTTCCAAAAAGAATGTCATCAAGAAGAATGGAATAAATGGAATCATCTTTTACAATAATATTTTGAATTAAGTGTTTATTTTATAAAAGACATTCTGAGATGTTTCAAATGCTACTACTCTCTTTGTAATATGAATAATAAAACCACAAAATGAGTTTTTTAGAATTTATCTTCTACTGATAAAACTTTGTAAAACAAGACCAGACCATCTTTCCTCGACATGCCTGTCAGGCCCGGAAAGCGTATGAGCTGTTTTTGCATTCTATGTATCTACATACCTAGCCTGCTCTTTTGCTTTCACCAGAACCAAATACACTGCCGTGGAGCTGGCCCTGGCTCATAGCAACCCCTCCTTGGGTTTCCAAGGCAGTATCATTACGGAAGCAGATTGTCCAACCTTTTGCTTCCAGTACTGTTTTTTTCTCTAGTCTAGATGCTTTCAGCCCTGTAGTATGCTGAGCGCAGACGTTATGCAGTAGTCACCCACTTGAAACCTACTGGAGGTAGATAGTCTAGAACTTGTACTTTTCTTCCCCCAAATCCTGAGGGAATCATGCTCCTTTGAACTCTCTGCTTCACTATACCTAAGGACCGAAACCCCATGGTTCCAAACAGCAGATTATATTCACATCTGCTTCCAAGACAACAGGATAAATGAAGGGACATAGAACAAGGAAAGGACATATCCCTGCCATCTAGAAACCACCAGGCAACATTTTTGCTTATTAAGTTACATGCTCACACCTAGACGTAAAGGAAGCTGAGAAATGAAGTGTTTATTCTGGGCACTTATGTGCCCACCTAAAAAGAAGAGTCTTTTTTCATGGACCAAAAAGAGAATGGATATTGGAGGAGCAAACTAACATTCTTGTCACAGAAGGGATTTGGGTTCCTATTCTAACTCTGATACATCAATGGAAAAAATAGACAATGAAAACTGAAAACAAAACAAAACAAAAAAAGGAAAAATATAACAATGAATTTAAAGAAAGAATCTCAAATACAATAAATAGTGTTCAATCCACTTGAGTATATTCAATAGATCATCATTCGGATGATAGAGATATAAATCTATTTTTTAAATTAGAATAGCAACAATTCATAAAAAGTAATAAACTTTATTAGAATAAACTTGATATTAAAAATATTATAATTCATTATCTACCTCCACCCTATGACAAACACTATAGAACTCAATAGGGTCATATTTTCAGAAAAACTAAATACAGATAATTTGGATAAAGACTACATGACTCACATGTAGTCTCGTTGAGTCCAAAACCTTTGTTCACTGCCTTGGTGGCATAGTGCCTAAGGCATTTGACTGCTAACCAGAAGGCCAGAGGTTCAAACCTACCAGCCTCTCCTCCGAAGGAAGGTTAGGCAATCTACTTCTGTAGTGATACTGCCTTGGAAACCCAAGGAGGGGTTGCTATGAGTCAGATCCAACTTGACTGCAGTGAGTTTGGTTGTTTTTATTTTATTTTTGAGCCCATTAAGAGGCTAAGGTATGGGTGGTGAGTGGAAGACTCAGCAGGAAAGCATTGCGAGGGTGCAAAACGAAGGTGAAGAACAATCCTGTGGCCACCACCAGACCTTCATGGTATTCCTTGTTGGATCGTGACACAGTTAAAAACACACTAGAAATCTGAGAAGAAAGGGCATAATTCCTGGATATGATCCTTGCAGTAGACAGATGATTCTGCAAGAGTACTATCAAAGCAATTACGCTGCCGGCATGTGGTAGAGGGAGCCATTTTGCAAATCCATTTGCACCGGCCTTACTCTCCTCAGGGATGCACAGAGGGCAGAAATGATTTCTTCATCTCTTATTTTCAAGGTTATCTATATGATGATGAGTAAAAGCTGCGCCTTCCCGAGCTTAGTTAGCATCCCATTATACAATTGGAAAAATGTGGACAGCAGGAATATTAAAAATCCTATCTGCATTTACAATCTAATTTCCTATGAATAATCTTCCAGATTTGGCTGAAAAGTAGCTCACAATGAGCATCACATCTGGTGGATGCAGTACATCAAGTTACCGCCCCCTCAGCACTCGGGCTTTACTGCCAAACGCCAAAGCCTCCTGCAGCAAGAACAACAGAAAGAGCTACGTTCTATTGTTTATAAACTCTTTGTGTAGGAAAATGACAATTAAGCTGCTCTGTTTTCATCATCTCTGATGGCGCAGGACAGGTGATTCAAAGATAATGACATCTTTGAAATGGATTTTTATGGTGATGTAAAGTTTATAATTTTTAATAGAAAATTACATTATGCTACTAGGTCCTTTTTTGTCTACTTGGGTAATGGTATTTTTCATTGCTTCTATTCTAATTTGGAAGTCAATGTGGTGTAAATAACTATATAGCATTTACTTATTATTGTCAAGTCCACGGATGCAAAGATGAGAGTCAATTTTGCCATTTTTGAGTTAATGTGGTACAAGGATATTTTAGTGTCTCTGATGGTGTCAAAGAAATGAATAAAAACTAGCCAATACAAACATATCAGTTTTTAATTTGCTACATTTTGTCTGCTGTATGACATTTATTTAGAACATAACTAGCATTGTTTTATATACAAACTATAGACAAATAATCTCACTAAACCAATGGGTATCTATCTTCAAGTAGTCAGCACTACTGGATTATATTATAAAGTTGCCTTGTTATCTGCACTGTAGATTTTAAGTTCTATACTTAAAATTGTTTTCCTGTCTCAATGTATTTTATTATTGCTAATAAGAAATACCCAAATGTTGTATTAAGTAATACCTTCAGAGACATTTAAAAGGGTCTTGCCACAGACTGACATGAGGGTGGTAATGGAAAATATTGTTTCTTAAAGCTTAAAAAATCTGATCCCCTGCTGCACAGAGGAATGGTACTATATAACCCTCTAGTCAACAGAAAGAAAAAAGAAAGAACACCACTTCTGGGTTTTGCGTTGATACCATGAAACCAGTTCAGAATGCACTAAATATCATCATGGCACAGAACCTCTTTTGCTGGAATTGTTTTAAGCAATTATAAAGCACTTTTCAAAGCTGTTATGAAATTCTTTATTAGTCTATAGATAATTAATTATAAAGACTGCTTGACCATAGGTGATATGACATAAATATTGACTGGATTTTCTTATAGAAGCAATGTTGTTGGTTGTTGTTATGTGCCTTCGAGTCGGACCCGACTCATAGCGACCCCTCCTTGGGTTTCCGAGGGTGTATCACTACGGAAGTAGATTGCCCAACCTTCTTTCTGAGGAGTGGCTGGTGGGTTTGAACCGCCAGCCTTCTACAGAAGCAATACAGCTTTACAATTTTTGTACTAACATCTGGGCTATAGGACACATCTACTGCATTTAGTTACTTCTATTTGCTGATAATTGAATTAGCCTAGATGTAAATTTATTTGAGAGTATTTCTCTTTGCAAGATAAACCAAACAGACTGTGTTGCAAGTATAGCATTCTTAGAGAGGACAGAGTAAATACTTGTCATTTGAAGTAGTTCACTTCAGACCAAATATTTCAAAAAGAGTTCAAAAATACTGTATGCTCTAGTCATAGTAAAGTTTTACTGACCACAAATACTGAAAAAATAAAATTCTGTCAGCATGTCTATTAAATTAAGACTCTCACAAAAAAAAAAAAAAAAAAAGCTGATGTTGTTTAGGATGATGTTGAGGCCTCTGATATGAGATTGTATGATTTTTTAAGTGAGACATATAAGATGTATAAGCAACCAAGCTACTGAAAATGTGAGAACTCTAGTATTTTTCCCAAACTCCAATGAACAATAGTATTCCAATATGTACCCACTGGATATAAGGCACATTTATGTGCCTAAAATCATAAATTTGAGGATAAAATTGAGATTTATCAAATGGTGTGGAAGAGGGGATTAGATAACTCAGGGGAAGCTACCATTTCACCTGTGGAGATTTGTGTTTATATCCTTGTTCAGAAAGTGAAATTAAGTTTGATCGATCACCCTCTATTTCCCATTATAATCTCCTTACTGACTCTAACTCTGCCTGGGAAAGAGCAAAGCCACAGACAGTGCTGGACAAAAGTCAAAACTCTAAAATATTTACAGAGAAAGGTCAAGAATCGTTGTGTTAATAATAACAACACCAATAATAATCATGATGATAATGAGGATGATGGTGGTGGTGGTAATGCCGTGGAAACAGAAACTAAACAGTTTTCTTCTTCTCCCTTACCTTCAATATTTTAATTCAATGAAATAAACAATTATTAAACACTTTCTGTGTGTATCCATTTTTGTGAGCAACTGAGAAATACAAAGTTAAACATGTGCAAAGAAAACTATAACTGTGATAAGAAAATCAAAGTTTAAAAGAGCTGTATTGGGAGGTGATACAGTTAGTGTCCAGCCTGGGAGGTTATCCAACACTAGTTGGAGTCACATTAATGTACTTGAGTGTTGAATGGGTGATTGAATTTGAAGACCAAGAGGACTGTTCTCAATGTGCAGCAAACACTATTGAAACATACTTCTACCCACAGGGAGTTTCTCAGAGATGTGGAAAACCACCGATCTGAGACAAATGATCTCCTGATTGGAATACTTCACAGACATGGCCGAGCTGTATGATCAAGCAGGAAGCTGTTGCAAATGAATGTTCTCAGGCCACGCCCCAACTCTTTGCAATCAGTATTTCTGAGTATGAGGGCTGTGGAACGCACACTTTTGTAAAGGAGAACCACTGCACTCTTGTCCTGGTTCTCTAGAGTTGCTATAACAGAAATAGCACAGTGGATGGTTTTAACAAACATAAATTTATTCTGTTACAGTTTAGGAGGCTAGACGTCTGAGTTCAGCATGACGGCTCTAAGGGAAGATTTTTCTCTATCATTTGTTCATAGGAGGATCTCAGTGCAGGGACTGTTGGTCCAAAGGATATCCTCCGATCCTAGCTTCTCTTTGTTGGTGGTAATAAGTCCCCCTTCTCTGTTCCCTTCTCTCTCCTTTTATCTCTTGTAAGATGAAAGATGTTGCAGGCCACACCCCAGGGATGCTCCCCTTACATAGGATAAGGGCTGTGATGGAACTAGGGGTGTTGCAACCTACTGTTAATCTTAATCCTTTTACACCTGATCAGCTTATCACATCATGGGATATTATTACATATCTGCCACATTACATCTATCCTTAACTTCTAAACCACTGAGAATTATGGCTTAGCCAAGTTGACACAAATTTTGGGGGTCACAATACAATCCATGACAGATAACTATAGGTCTTGTAGCACCTTTAGGCACTTTAACATAGGAAAGGCCAGGATAGCTCATTTACCTTCCCAAGGATTTTATATGGTCTCCAGGTAAAACGATCATAGTTTACTTGACAACATCCTACCATACACTTTCAATTTATCAGGCCACCATGACACTGGCCCAACTCTACTTGGTCATCTACTCTAATATTGTTCTAAGGCATTTTAAAGGTTGAATATTAGGTTTCTGTGCAATGCCTTGTCTATCAAAGCCCCACGTACTACTAGACAAAGTCTGAGTGAACGTCATACGAAAGAATTCCAAGTAAAACAAATATACCCAATTGAGTAAGAAGCCCTTGCAGAGGAACAGAAAAAGAGAGAGAGAGAAATTAAATCTGTAGGGATGTTCTCCGTTGCTCAGAGAGAGAGAGGATCATATTGCATTCACTGAGTTTACATGAAAGAATCACTCATTTTGAGACTCCTCAGGTGGATAAAGCACCTTGGAATCAGTAGGAATAACTACTTAAAAAATTGGAGATAGAAAATTGGCCCAGTTTTTCAGGGAAAGAGATTTAAAACAAAGATATATAAATTCTGACAGTTTGTAAGGAAAAGACTGGGGAACAGAGTGTTTAAGGGTCTCCGATGTGGTAGATGCAGAACCAATCATTTTGACCATTAAGCACCTGGAGTACCAGCCAAAGCCATGAAGGAACTCAGCCTCATGTGCATCTCATCTGTTAGCTGTTTTACCTGCTGTAGGTAGGTAGTGTTTCCAACTGAACTAGATAACCATAGCTAATATGGTACTAGGTGTAGCACACCACTTGTTACTCTGATGACAATAACAATAACAATTGTGTGTCATCGAGTTGATTCTGACTCTTAGCAACCCTACAGGACAAAGTGGAATGGCCCCACAGGGTTTACTAGGTTGTAAATATTTATGGAAGCAGATGGCCAGGTCTTTCCCCTGCAGAACCACTGGGAGGGTTGGATCTCTGAAGTTAGCAGCCAAGCACTTAACCACTGCATTGTCTTATGGCTCTGTGCTGCTCAATAAATTTAACAATGATAACAAAGATACAGGCTCACTTTCAGAATCCAGAAAGATCAGAATAGCTTGGAAAGTTGAGCCAAATATAGCTAGATACATGGGAGAGGGTTAAATAGAAGACCCTGCATCCAACAGAATAACAGAACCATCACACAAAATCCTAAGCACTTGTAGTAGTAGCAACACTTAAAAGATTTAAAAAAAAAAAAAAAAAAAAACCTCAAAAATAGGCCAAACCTAAGACAAAAGTTTCATGTGGTAAACCAAAAAAAAACTGAATATTATCTCAAGACTACAGAATGGTATATCCTAGGTAATGATAAAAAAAAAAAAAAAACTCACTGCCATGGAGTTGGATGCAACTCATAGAACCCCTCCTTGGGTTTCTGAGGTGGTATCACTACAGAAGTAGATTGCCCAATCTTCCTTCCGAGGAGTGGCTGGTGGGTTTGAACCATCAGCCTTCTGGTTAGCAGTCAAATGCCTTAAGCACTATGCCACCAGAGCTTCCATAGGTAATGATAGAAAAGAAAAGAAAAAAATCTGGCAGCTTTAATAACAATGAGTAGCAGCATCATACTTAAGACACTGGTATCCTCAGCTTCAGCTGACAGTGATGGGATTGGCAGCAAGAGTGGGTCCTCCAGCAAACTTCTATGGCCTGGTTGCCACATTTGATATCAGAGTTGAATCAAACAATACTGCAACAAAGAGATGGAACAGGACAGGGGAGAGTTAGGGTAGCAAATGTCATGTGGAAACTAAGAGGAGTGTGAGGAAGTAAGACCCTTCTCTGATCACTCACAGAGTTGTTTGTAAGAATTGAGGAAATTAAAGGAATGTAGGCCATAGGTATCAGCAGTGATCTTAGCAGCCCAGGCCTCCCTGGGATCCTGTGGTGATAATCAGTCTGGTTCTCGGCCTGCTAGAAAAAGGCAGTGCTCTACCTCAAGTCCAGGTCAAAGAATTAAACTTTCATAGAAGCTTATACAGATTGCTTTGTTTCATGTTACATTATCTGTCCCAGCCACTATGCAGTTTAACTTCCTCCCATACATCCTGAAATAAGCAGAGTGGATGCTATTAAGTAAGGAGGAGGGTGTATGAGCCTGTCAATATGACCTTCTCACCCCTGTGTAGGTATGTGTTCTGCATTTCCTACAGTGGTGTCAAGGATTCCTGCCTTGTATTGCCAAATCAACATTTTAAAATTCCCATTAAGATTAAGGTGAACCTGATCTCTTGGCATAAAAGCTATACTTTAAAGCCATGAAATCTTTCCAAACATCTTTCATGAAAAGAAAAGGCCTATAGAAAGTAAATCCCATGACAAAAGAAACCTATGGCATAAAAAAGAAAGGTGGAGGTAGGGAGTTCAAGGAATGGAAAAAACAGTTGGTCAGGCTATTTTATTTCCATAAATATGTTGTATTATTTCTTGTTTGCAGAACTTAAACATTCTGTTTCTTTTTTACCTAATTCTTCCTTAAAAAAAAAAAAAAAAAATCACTGCCATTGAGTCAATTCCCACTCACAGCGATTCCCTTTAGGTTTCCGAGGTGGTAAATCTTTACAGAAGTAGATTGCCCAGTCTTCCTTCTTCTAATTAGCAGTCAAATGCCTTAGGCACTATGCCACCAAAGATTTCCAAAAAGATTTACCACCTCAGAAACCCAATGGGGGTCGCTATGAGTCGGAATCGACTCCACGGCAGTGCGTTTGGTTTTTTGTTGTTGTATTATTAATTCCTGCTTATTCATTAGGAGTCAAGTTTGCCATCATTTTGCAAGGGAAAGTTATGACTCCCTGACCAGACATTTCCAACCATGCCATCAAGTATTTAATACCGCCTTCCCGTTGCCCCCCAGGATTCCCTTTCCCCTTTGAACTAGCATTTATCCCTTGGCATCAGTTGTCTGTTTATGTGTCTGTACCAATAGTATCTCCCACCAAGGTGAGCAGAGGGACTGTGTCTGCCCTGATGGTGATGTTTTCTCAGCCACCAGCAGAATACCGGATGGATTCTGGAGCTAAGGAAGAATTCCACGCAAAAGTCATGTCATTGATTGTTTACTTTCACTTTCTAGGTCATAAAGGCACAGACTTTATAGGGAAGGGAAACATCAAAACGGCACATTTTCTTAATATAATTGACAATAGGTACTTAAGGAAGAAATTACAACATGATCTACACCCTTCTTATCCTGTATTCCTTTATATTTCTTGCTAATTTCTCCACATTAGCTGTTAATTTAATATATTAGCAATTACCTTTGAACCAAAATATTGACAATATCTTATGAATTTAACCCTGACTAGTCTTATCTGCTGGAAAAGAAAAGACAATTTTATTTCTAGCAAGAAATTAGAGAATGATTCCTCATTAATTCTCAGTAAATAGTCACAGTTAACAGGTCAGTGATTATACAAGGTTGTCAATAAGTATTTTACTCAAAGTTTGTATCAAATTAGAAGTGTATTTGTCTTCTTTATCTCTATAATATAACCCGTCTACAATTTACTTGCTCTTCTTAGATGTAATACTTCACTGGAAAATTCAGGAAAAAAGAAAGACATTAACATTTAAGATATGAGGAAAAGACGATTCTTTACTCTAATTATCACATGTCTGCTTAGAAGTCCTAGAAACACACTCATTATAAACCAGCAACACTAGATCTCCTCTAGTCACTTTAAAACACTGACAGAATTATTAGTTAAATTAGACTTCTCATTTTCATATCAGGGGAGACATCAACATTACTTTCTTTATTAACATAAAAGTTATTCATACATTCTGGAAATGTAAAAAGCTTTTTAAATGGAGTTAAGGTGATGGATGCAGGATTGCCTGAACATTTGCTTAATGGAAATTATGATTATCAACCAAATTATACTTTAGAAAGGCAATCATTTCTTCAGTGTAGTGAAGTAATACATTTTCTGGTCTACAAAAAATACTGTGTATGAAAGAGTATTTTACAGTACTTTTTATAGTTCTACAGAGTATCACATTACTACCTGTCCACTGGCAATTGCATCATAATTCAGCTTTCTGCAACTATAAAACTGTATCTTGATTTGATTAAACAAAAGCACCACAAATTTAAGTGTTGTGCATATATATTTGTATATAGCAACACCAGGAATGAAAATGTTGTTGTTGTTGTTGTTGTTATGTGCCATCGAGTCGGCCCCGACTCATAGCGACCCCTCCTTGGGTTTCTGAGGCAGTATCACTACGGAAGTA
>NW_006921650.1:10035180-10040141 GCF_000298275.1 Orycteropus afer afer | reverse complement strand
ACCTTCCTTCCGAGGAGTGGCTGGTGGGTTTGAACCGCCAGCCGTCTGGTTAGCAGGCAAGTGTCTTAGCCACTATGCTACCAGAGCTCCCGGAATGAAAATAACAACAATTTAATATGTTTATCACCTAACTAAAATGGTGGCTATATAATGAGAAGAGAGCAGAACATCTAATGGGAAAGTAAATGGATTCTCCTTTAAATTTTCCATTCCATTTGGTACAAATTTTCAGAAAAATATTTGTCTAGAGTCAAAAATAGTGAGTTCATTGTGAAATACAAGGTTATATTATTGTCATCATCTAATATTACAAAGAGCTGAAGAAAAGAAGAATATTGTCCTAAAAATACTTTCTTTCTCATATCACAGCATACACAGAAAATGATAAGATACATCTGGCTATTTATTTCTAAGGGACCACAGAAGCCTGGCCATTGGCCCATGGTTGTCCAGGTTTCATTGGTCCAGGTTTCCCCTGCCCAGGAGTGAGGAGGTTACTGTGAGTGAACATTTTGCACATTCATGGTATATGAGTTGTGAATTTCTGGTTTAGAAGATTATGGTATTAATAAACGAAAGAGGAACTCATATAAAAACTACAAATCAAGAAAACTTTTCCCAGATCCAAATTATAAAAAACTTTTTTGGATGACAGATACAACTATATAAACAAAGTCTGAGTTGCCAGGAGGCAGGGGAGCATAGTAGTTACAGGGAGTTTTGCAGTCAGAATGCATGAGTTCAAAACACAATTCTACCACTTTCTAGCTATATAAACACAGGACAATTACTTAATTCTCCTTCCTTTTCCTCAGTTTCCTATTCTGAAAAGTGGAGATAGTAATAGTACCTACTGCACAGGGTTGTTGTAAAGATGGAATAACTTAATATATGGTAAGCCCTTAGAGGGGTACTCAATAAATACTAGCTTTTAATGAATCATACCCATTGCCATGATTCAATTCCAATTCATCACAACCCTAGAGCAGAGTAGAACTTCTAGATAGTTTCCAACGCTGTAATCTTGGTGGAGGCAGATGTCACATTTTTCTCCCACAGAACGTCTGGTAAATACGAACCACTGACATTTTCATTAGCAATCAAGCACTTAACCACTGCAGCACCAGAACTCCTTTTAATAGATAAGAACACACTGGGATAAAAATAACTTTATTATTATTTTTTATTTTGAAACAATATATAATTATAGACACATTGCCAGAAAATATGAAGAAAAAATTATTTTTTTCTAACCAATTTGAGGCAACCTGGTGTCCTATTACCTGGAATACTTTGGTGTATTTTTGGTGCAAATAAAGACATTCTTCTCAATAACTATAATAATTTGAGGTCATCAAATGCCATTGAGTCAATTCCAATCCACAGTGACCCTATGTGGCAGAGCAGAACTGCCCCAGAGGATTGTCTAGGCTGTAATCTCTACAGGAGCAGGTCACCAGGCTTTGCCCCTGCGGAACCACTGGTCACCAGGCTTCGCCCCCACAGAACCACTGGGTGGGCTCACACCACTAGTCTTTGGGTTGGCAGCTGAGCTTAACTGTTGTTCCTCCAGAATCCTCAGATCTCATTCAAGTTTCAATAAGTGTCTTAAACAATATCCATTATAGCAAAAAGATTCAATTAAGAATTACGTGTTGCATTTGTTGCTAGTATCCTTCAGCATGGAAGAGAGCCCCAGTCTTTTCCCGACTTTCATGATATTGACATTTTTAAAGATTATAGATTTTAAAGATTATTTTGTTAAAAGACCTTCAATTATGTTTGTCTACCATTTTCTCGGGAGTTCTGGTAGTGGAGTGCCTAAGGCATTTGACTGCTAACCAGAAGTCTGGCAGTTCAAACCCACCAGCCACTCCTCGGAAGTAAGATAGGGCAATCTACTTCTGTAGTGATACTGCCTCAGAAACCCAAGGAGAGGTCACTATGAGTTGAGTCCGACTTGATGGCACATAACAACAACAACAACAAACATTTTCTCACAATAAGATTCAGTTTATGAGTCTTTGGCAGGAAAATCACATAAGCGATGTGTTCTCATTGCATACTATAAGGCTGTGCACATTTGGATTCATCTTATTTAGTATTTAATAGTAACCTTGATCATTTGATTAAAGTGGTGTCTACCAGGCTTCATTGAAAAGCTACTCTTTTTTTCCCTTTATAGGTAATAAATATTAGGTGGAGGGGGACATTACTACGAATCTACATAAATATTCTATTGAGAGCTCTGGTGGCATAGTGCCTAAAGCATTTGACTGCTAACCAGAAGGTTGCCAGTTCAAACCACCAGCCACTCCTCAGAAGGAGGATTGGGCAATCTACTTCCATGAGATATCACCTCAGAAACTGAAGAAGGGGTCGCTATGAGTTGAATCGACTTGATGGCAGTGAGTTTGGTTTTTGGTTTGGAATCAGACTTTCAATATATTCACTCATTTATTTATATCAGTATGGACTCCTGGATTTATATTGTATTGAAAGATTAAAACCAATCACTACCACTATTAATTTTGATACTTAAGCTGGCTGCAGGGGCCTTTTGAAATGATCCATTGTTCTTTGTGTACTTCCTTGCTTTGTGACACAGATACTGAAACTTATTTTCTACTTTCCTCGCCTCAGTACAGGGATCAGTCATTTCTCCAAGAAGCACTGGTTTCATTTTAATGAAGCATGGTATTTAGAGTCCAACATCTAAGCACTAGGTGTGCCTATTTGTATCAGGGTGTCACTATGCCCAGACATTCTCAGTAGACAAAGCAAAGGAGTGTATGCATATACACACACACTTAAATCTATATGGAATTCTATACTTAATGTTGAAAACCATAAGGTTACATATTTTTTATTACATCCCACCACCATAAGGTTTATTTTAGTTTTCTCCTTTTTCCATATTTGAGCTCCCTTCTCTGACAGTGAGAAATCTGGCTTGTAATCATTAATGATTTGATTAAAAACCCTGCACATAATCAGTTATCCATCATCATCACTGCTATCATTACCTACACCCTCCTCATCCTACTCATGCTCCAACAACCCATGGTAGTGCCCCTTCAAACAGCAGTCCTCTCCACCCTCCCCGGGCTCTGACACTTCTCTGGATCCCCCTCCACATGAACACCCTTCTGACTCTGCTTGAGCTCCAGGCCAGTTCGTGGGATGTGTCATCACTGAGCTCGGGCTTCTGTACTGCACTGTGGTCATCATAACTATCTCTCCGCTGCGAGCACAAATGCTCACCTTGCTCAGCCGCACCAAATGGCTCTTAGACTAAATTGAACCAGGAAAGGGAAGAAAAGAAGAAGAGCTCTTCTCTTGCTCTGACTTAAAAGTCTTTTTGTGAAGTTCCAATGTTACAATGGATCTGAAAATGCTTTGGGAGCAGGAAGGCATTTTAAAAAGTTAAGGGTTTCTTATTCTAGATAATGAACTTGGCATGTGATCTCTTCTTCTCCTGCATGACAGACCCTTCGATATGATAGAAAAATGAGTCAAATTAAATAAATAGCTAGACATACAAGTACATAGATAGATAATTGACACTAGACCAAAAAACTAAACCCGCTGCCAACGAGTCAATTCCAATTTAGAGCAATATTTTTGACAGAGTATAACTGCCTCACAGGGTTTCAAGGCTATAAATCCTTACAGAAGCAGATTGCCTTATCTTCCTCCCACAGAGCAGCTGGTGGCTTCAAATTGCCAACCTTTTTTGGTTAGCACCAAAATGCTTTAACCACTATGCCACCAAATCTCCTTAGACACTAGATAAACCAAACCTAAACCTATTGCCATCGAGTTGATTCGAACTCACAGAGAGCCCCTTTGGCTTTCCAGGCTGAAATCTTTGTAGAAATAGAATGTGTCATCTTCCTCCTGCAGAGAAGCTGGTGGGTTTGAACTGGCAACCTTCTGTTTAGCAGAAAAATGCCTTACCCCTTACACCACCAGAGCTCTAGATAGATACTGGAAAATAAGAACTGATGTCTCCAGGACACTACTAGGGGAAGTGCATTTAATAATTCTTAAAAGACAAAAACTACAGAGGGTTGGTTTGAACAAGGAAAACAAAATACAACATATGTAATGGCTATGTAAGTGCCCCACAGATAGTATGTGGAAAGGCCTGGAAGATCTAAGGGCAAGTGAAAGTCAATAGTTAAGGTGGTGTAGTAGGAGAAGCTGGATAGATAATACATCTCTCTGTCCAGCAACTTTATCTTTCCTAACAGGGATGCCCTCATGTAGGTGAGAACATAAAGTACAGAGTTAGGTCAGAGGCAAGTCTGTACATTGATGGTTTGGTGATGGCCGAGAAGAAAGGGCACATCATGTGCAGAAGGCAAGCTACCTAATGATCAATGAAATCATCATTAACTCACTAGTTTTCTTCTGTTAGTAGTTGAATAGTATGTATAACAAAAGTTAGGTATTCAGCATGACTTTCATTCCTGATACAATCTCATGTTGAATATGTACTTTGTAAAAACTGTATGTTTTATTTTTCCTTTCACTTGATTTCCCATCAAATTAACCATCTCATTTTTATTTCTCCATCCTAGTCATTATTTGATTCAGTATGATATTTTTTAAATCAATCTTACATGTTCAGCCATTTCAGCATAAATTTTGAAATCATTTCTACTGAACTCAGACATTTTCCAGACTGTTAGTACCACAAAAAGGATCATTATTCTTGGCTAAATATTGACATATATTATTCTTTTAGGAACATTGTACCAGTGTTCCTTATTAGAGTTCATTTGTCTATGCTGAATACTAACAATTACTTGCCTCTGATTTAACTCAACTTGTTAATTGATAATGCATATGTGCATTTTCACATGCAATTGATATTTTTTTTTACCATTGAGAAAGTATATTTTCCAGTTACCTATTGTTATGTTGTTGTTGTTGTTATGTGCCGTCGAGTCAAA
>NW_006921650.1:10025044-10035080 GCF_000298275.1 Orycteropus afer afer | reverse complement strand
ACCCCTCCTTGGGTTTCCGAGGCAGTATCACTACGGAAGTAGGATTGCCTAACCTTCCTTCCGAGGAGTGGCTGGTGGGTTTGAACCGCCAGCCGTCTGGTTAGCAGGCAAGTGTCTTAGCCACTATGCTACCAGAGCTCCCAGTTACCTATAGGAATCCTATTAACCAAAAAGTTGACAATTTGAAGCCACCAGCTTCTGTGGGAGAAAGCTGTGGCCATCGGCTTACGTAAAGATTACCTACGAGAAAATTCTATGGGGCAGTTCTACTTGGTCACGTGAGGACTCTATGAGTTGGAATTGACTCAGTAGCACCCAGCCACAACAACAACACACGTTGCTAACCTAACCTTATCTTTAAGATTAATTATGATGCACATACCATGAGAAATATAAAATACTTTGTATTTGAGCTGAAGACAGAAAAGTCAGTTTCTAATTTATTTTTCCATTTGCAAAATGGGTAATATAATATAAAATATAAACTTTCTGCATATTTATCCAATAGAAAATTATAAATACTGACTCTGACCATATTTTGACATAAATATCCTCATTCTCTCAGAGACATGTGATGGGACTTTCCAGAACTATCTTCTGGTAATCAGAGTAAAAGGGCTTTCTCTTTCCTCTACAATTTGCCATTTTCATGGTGGTAATACGGACTGCCAGAAGAACCAACCAATCTGTCCTGGAAGAATGCAGCCAGAATGCTTCTTGGAAGCAAGAATGGCCAGACTTCGTTCCACCTACTTTGGTCGTGTTGTCACAAGGGACCATTCTCTGGAGAAGGATATCATGCTTGCTAAAGTGGAGGGTCAACGAAATGAGACAGATTGATGCAGCGGCTACAATGATGAACTCAGGTATGGCAAGGATTGTGAGACTGGCACAGGACCGGGCAGTGTTTTGTTCTGTTGTACATAGGGTCACTATGAGTTGGAGCAGACTCAATGGCACCTAACAATAACAACTACAAATGGGATCAGAAACTGCATTTGTTGATTCAGATTTGAGAATTAAGTATGAATAATTCTTTTATTTTATTCCTGTAGCCTCGATCAAAAATTAGGACTTTATCTTGCAACATATAAAGTTGCATGAATTTTATCTGAAATGATCATGATGTGGATTTAGATTTGGTGAGAATAAATTTTTGTTCACTTTCATTGTTTGATCAATAATTAATGTTCATTAAATAAATAATTTATAATGTTATATTAGCACATTTTATGTAATGTGTACTCAACAGCATAAAACTCTCACCTTATTGTTTCCAGATTTTAACAAATTAATCAAATTGCCTCCCTGAAGATATTTTCTTTTTTTATTTTCAGTGCTGTTTCTTTTCTGAGTTTCACTTTTATATTTTTTAATCATTATTTTGTTTTTATTCATGTTTTATGAAAGAATTAAAAATGAAATACTATATTCAAAGTAAAATTTGAACATATTTTATAGCAAAAATATAGCATATATACATCTGAAATATTAAAATAAATTATAAAGGTGAAAATCTAAATAACTTATTTCTATATTTTCAAAAGGATTATTTTACTTATGAAATATTTAAAATCATGAAGGGTGTCCATCAGGATTGTATTCTTTCACCATACTTATTCAGTCTGTATACTGAGCAAATGATCAGGCTAGCTGGACTTTATGAAGGAGAACGTGGCATCAGGATTGAAGAATGACT
The DNA here is from genome assembly GCF_000298275.1 of Orycteropus afer afer. Taxonomy (NCBI): domain Eukaryota; kingdom Metazoa; phylum Chordata; class Mammalia; order Tubulidentata; family Orycteropodidae; genus Orycteropus; species Orycteropus afer. Next base: position 10,033,381 of record NW_006921650.1, on the reverse strand, counting down.
CATTAATAACCTGTGATATGCAAATGACACAACCTTGCTAGCAGAAAGTGAAGATGACTTGAAGCACTTATTGATGAAGATTAAAGATTAACGTCTGCAATATGGATTACACCTCAACATAAAGAAAACAAAAATCCTTGCAACTGGACCAATAAGCAACATCATGATAAATGGAAAAAGATTGAAATGTCAGGGATTCCATTTTACTTGGATCCATAATCAACACCCATGAAAGCTTGTTGTTGTTGTTGTTATGTGCCATGGAGTTGTACCCAACTCATAGCGATCCCTCCTTGGGTTTCTGAGGCAGTATCACTATGGAAGTAGATTGCCCAACCTTCCTTCCGAGGAGTGGCTGGTGGGTTTGAACTGCCAGCCTTCTAGTTAGCAGTTAAGTGCCTTAGACACTATGCTACCAGAGCTCCAAAACAAGCAGCAGTCAAGGAATCAGATGTTGTATTACACTAGGCAAATCTACTTCAAAAGACCTCTTTAAAGTTTTGAAAAGCAAAGATAGCACTTTGAAGACTAAGGTGGTATTTTTAATTACCTCATATGCACACGAAAGCTGGGCAAAGAATAAGGAAGATCAAAGAAGAGTTGATGCTTCTGAATTGTGGTGTTGGCAAAGACTACTGAAAATACCCTAGACTACCACAGGAACAAACAAATCTATCCTGGAAGACGGGCAGCCAGAATGCTTGTTGGAAGCGAAAATGGCTAGCCTTTGTCTCACCTCCTTTGGTCAAGTTGTTGGGAGGGACCATTCCCTGGAGAAAGACATCACACTCAATAAAGTACAGGGTCAGTGAAAAAGGGGGAGACCCTCAATGAGATCAGTTGACACAGTGGCTGCAACAATGGGCTCAAGAATAGCAAAGACTGTGATAACAGCACATAACCAGGCAGTGTTAGGTTTTGTTGTTCATAGGGTCACTATGAGTTGGAGCTGACTCAATGGCACCTAACAACAACAACATGGATAAAATCCTCCCAACACTCGGAAGCAACACCACCATTATGTCATATTCTTCCAAATTCACCACCATTTGTTTGATAAGTGTAGATTAAGGAGTGTGAAAAGCCTTTTCCCTGGGGCTTAAATTCACTGTGTAGAGTCTACAGTGGTTTTTGCCAGGCTAAAAGTACCAGATCCAGAATGACAGGTGCTTTTACATTTCCAAATAAATTTATTATTTAGGTTTGTGATATATGGAGCCAAAAACAGGAACCCCTTTTTATTGGGCCTAAGGAAAGTACTCTCACTAAAGCAAATATAATATAGTAATCAATTCATTTTGAGGATCTCTGGTGGTACGGTGTTTAAGGTATTAGTCTGCTAACTAAAAGATTCGTGCTTCAAACCCACCAGCCACTCTGCAGGAAAAATATGAGGTACTCTGTTTCCATAAAGACTTATAGCTTTGAAAACTCTGTGGGGCAGTTCTATTCTGTTCTAAAGGTTCACTACGAATTAGAATCAGCTCAAAGGCAGTGAGTTTTTTGGTTTGTATCCATTCAAAACAATTAAAAGATATATCTTCATGTATTGACATAGAAAACTCAAGACATTTTGTTGGGTGAAAACAATTAAGTTGAAAAATATATTGATAATATACAAGTGAGTGAATGAGTGATCACTGCCATCAAGTCGCTTCGACTCATAGCAACCCCTCCTTGGGTTTCTGGGGCAGTATCTCCATGGAAGTAAATTGCCCAACCCTCCTTCCAAGGAGTGGCTGGTGGGTTTGAACTGCCAGCCTTCTGGTTAGCAGTCAAATGCCGTAGGCACTATTTTAAATGAAAATAACATGTTTCCACGTATTCTACATATATACATAAACAAGAGAAAACATTCTGGAAGGATACATATAAAACAAATAAAGATTATTACATCTAGAGAAAGTAACAGAAATTGGGTGAGAAAAGAGAAGATCAATAAAGGATGAGTCACTCTATCTACACTATTTAACTTTTCATAAGTAATGTATTATTTACTGGAAATTAAAATTTGAAAGCTTTCCCTCAAAATAAAGTGCAATGAAAAATTTTAACTTGTAAGTCTGGTAACATGGATGTTAACCAATGCACATATGTGATTTAAATCCTTAGTAGACCCTTTAAGCTGTTAGCCTGCCATGACGCTTTCCCATTCTACCTAATAGTCCATATCTCACTGCTCCTTAAAAGTGGGATTTATTACCAATATGATTTTTACTTATTCCATCAGATTGGGACATCAGTGATTATCTGGATATTCCCTTTGTTGTTGCTGTTGTTGTTATGTGCCGTCGAGTCGGCCCCGACTCATAGCGACCCCTCCTTGGGTTTTTGAGGCAGTATCACTACGGAAGTAGGATTGCCCAACCTTCCTTCCGAGGAGGAAGGTTCAAACCCACCAGCCATCTGGTTAGCAGGCAAGTGACTTAGCCACTATGCTACCAGAGCTCCTAGATATTCCCTTTAAGATCCTCAAATTCAAAAGCTGTATTTCTTTAATTATAGAAGAAAAATGTTCTTGAATATTCACGCTGAGTACCAACAGTTGTACTAAACACTTTTACCATGTTAATTTCATTTAATTTTCACATCAATCCTGCAAGAAAATGCTATCATTTTAATAAATGAGGGAACTGAGGGTCAGGGAGATTTACTGTACAAAACAAATGTTTCCAGCAAATGGACCCAGAGTGAGAAAATGCAAAAACTGAAGCCAATATGGTCTAGGTCGGCAAAAGGAAATCAAGTAAACACATAGCATTAATGGGACAGATTTATTTTGGATTTTAACTGATAGAGAAGAGAATTATCAGAAGAGGAAAATGTGTATCCACAATGTCTAGGTTTAGTTCAGCTGGATTCACCGTTAAGAAATAGCTGAACAAATGTGTATTTTAGACACACCCCAAATAAAGCAGCTAGAGTGCTTTCCAAGTTTAACAGAGAGTAGCCCCAGATAAGGGTGTTAGCTAAGAAATAGAATAAGGAAATAAGGAAAAATTTAGTGGCAAAGGAACATTGAACAGATTAGCATTTACACCTTCTGGATGGCCAGACAAGACGGAAATCCTCTGCTGCAAGAACAACACGCCTGGAAATACAGACCCTTCCAGGTCTCTATGTGCTAAAACAACCTGATGCCTCTCACGCCCAGCTGCTCACAGCCGACAGTTAAGTGAATGCCAAGACTCAGCATTGCTTTAGAAGTACAGGAAAAATCTCACTGAAATTTTAAATAATATGCAACACTACATACAACCTAAAATCAGTAGTTAAGTATGGTTAAAACTTACAGAATATCTCCAATGTTTTCAAAGTGTTTATATTTTTCTAATTCTAACTCAGATGAGTGATTTCTTGTTTTTCTAGCAAAATAAGTTTTCTCTTTCATGCTCATTTTAATATTTTTTTTCCTAGATAACATATATTATCTTTCCTTCTCACTTTGAGGAGTCTAATTTACAACAAAGCTTCCCCCCGTCTCATGTCAGCAATGGGAATTGCAGGTGAATTTCATTTTTAAAAAATCCAGTGAGAAAATAACTAGCCTCAACAAGATGAATGTGGAAGAAGGCCTGCATGGCTTTTGAAAAACCACCACAGTTGGCCCCACCCTGTCACCAAATTACAGACCAAAAAAACCAAACCAAACTCACTGCCATGGAGTCGGATCCGACCCATAGCAACCCCTCCTTGGGTGTCTGAGGCAGTATCTCTATGGAAGTAGATTGCCCAGTCTTCCTCCGAGGAGTGGCTGGTGGGTTTCAACCACCAGCCTTCTGGTTAGCAGTCAAATGCCTTAGGCACTATGCCACCATAGCTCTTCCAAATTACAGATTCAACTAAAAATCTATGTATGTGTTCTCCCTAATTTCCAATGTGACTATGAAAAAGTGATCATGATTCAATCTTCATATTTTAAGTAATGAATCCTTTCCAAAGTCTAGAGACCATGAATGCTAAGTTTAGAACTCCAGCGACAAATTCTAGACTATAACTGGGAAATACATTGATACAAATGTTTAGGTAGCCTAATGCTATGAGTCTGGCTGAACGTAAGGAATGGCTGGTGTTTGTATATAGGTTCAGATCCTAAAGATAAAGTAATGATTTTCAGGAAAAACTAATTCTAATTGATGTTGTTGTTGTTGGGTGCCATCGAATAGATTCCAACTCATCTTGACCCCATGTGACACAGCAGAACAGCCTCCACAGGGTTTTCCCGGCTGTGATCTTTATGAGGGTGGATCACCAGGTCTGTCTCCCACAGAGCAACTGGGTGGGTTAAAACTCAACCTTTCAGTTAGCAGCCAAGCACTTAACCACTATACCACCAGCACTACTTAGCTATGTGATAAATATATGAAATTCTAGGAAACAAACAAAAATAATAATTTGGAAGATTTTTGTCAACCAAGTTTGTTTTCAGCTTTAGCCCATCAGAGGGTCATAAATATGATTCCAACTTTCCTGTTAGCTACATTCCAAATTTCTTGTTAGGTGCATAGAAATCCTTTTGATAAAAGATTAAGTATGTCCACAGATATAACTATGCCATTTCAGAACATCATTGTACTGACCTTTGTGACAATTATTAAAGTTTATTGTTAGTATCTATTTGACGAATGGAACATTTTGCCAGACTCCACATTTATCCTTCCCCACATTTTAACCCCACACCAGCCAGAAATTTAGCCACAAATAACAAACTCTACGTAGACATATGATCCTATGACATAACAAAATGACAGTGTTTGCCATCCGTGGTTTTCGCATTCATTTTTGAAGTTTTGGCTTGCAAACACAATTCTCTTAATACTGTATTAAACACAGCCATTAATATTATCTGTGTAAAACCAAGCGTTATTTAGACCATCAATCAAATTCATTGGAAAACTTCACAAGCATCATCCCTAGAATGAAAAAGCATTTAAGCACCTAATTGTGCATGAAGCTCTTGGTGCTAAGAAAATTAATTGCATAGCCCTGGGTTCCTGACCTGTAGTAGTTTTACAACCTGAAACAGACAATAGAACCCAGCAATGTCTATGCAGGTCATATGGTCAACAGAAAAGTAACACTGATATTCAAGAAATTTAGACATTCTCATGTGGTGATTTCAGGGGAAAAATATTTAGAACCATGCACAAGTCTATCACATATTCCCTTGTTTTCTTCTTCAATAATGAAATAACTCAACCTCAAGTCAAGAGAAATTTCTCTTGACAGACATCACAGAGAGAAGACAACTTGACCTTCTCTAGTATGGTGATTTCCTGTAGCAGATGTAGCATTATAAGTAATGATGTACAATCTTTTACAGATTTCCTCTCATAACCACTCACCTCCATTCCCAGTACACAGAACAAGTATTACTCCCTCAATGAATTTATGACTATTGTGATTAATCCAAGGACTACAAGTAGTCCATCACTTATGATAGGGTTCCATTCTGATGACTCTGATCTAAGTCTAGTATCTTTTTTTTTTTTTTCAGTTTCCATTATTATTGCCTTTTATTAACAGTATCTTTATAAAGCTGATTTGTATTTTTCTTTGGGGATGAAAACATTATATATAAACTTCTCTGTTGTTCTTTGGTGCTGTTGAGTCAGTTCTGGCTATAGCGACCCTATGTACAACAGAATGAAACACTGCCCAGGTCTGTCCCAGCCTCACAATCATTGCTTTGCTTTACGCCATCATTGCAGCCATGTGTCAATCCACTTCACTGATGGTCTTCCCCTTTTCCAATGACTCTCCATTTTGCCAAGCATTATATCCTTCTCCAGGGACTGGGCCCTTCTGACAACATGAACAAAGTACATGAGATGAAGTTTGGCCATTCTTACTTCTAATGAACATTCTAGTTATACTTCTTCCAAGACAGATTTATTCATTCTTCTGGCAGTCCATGGTATTCCCAACACTACAATTCAAATGTATCAATTCTTCTTTAGTCTTCCTTATTCAGCTTTTGCATGCATATGAGCCTATTGAAAACATTATGGCCTGGGTCAGAAGCACCTTAGTCTTCAAAATGACATATTTACTCATTAACACTTTTAAAAGGTCTTTTGTCTGGTGTAATACGTCATCCGATTTCTTGACTGCTAGCTTCCATAGGCATTGATTATGGATCCAAGTAAAATGAAATCCCTGACAACTTCATCTTTTCTCCATTTACTATGATGTTGATTATTGGTCCAATTGTTAGGATTTTTGTTTTCTTTATGTTGAGGTGTAATCCACACTGAAGGCTGTAGCCTTTGGCCTCATCAGTAAGTGCTTCAAGTCTTCCTCACTTTCAGCAAGCAAGGTTATGTCATCTGTATCTCACAGGTTGTTGATGAACCTTCCTGCATTCCTGATGCTGCATCATACTTCATATATTCCAGTTTCTCAGATTATTTTGCTCAGCATACAGATTGAATAAGTATGGTGAAAAGATACAACCCCGATACACACCATTCCTGTTTTAAAACCATGCAGTATCGCTTTCTTCCAATCAGACAGCTGCTTCTTGGTCTATGCATAGGTTGTTTTCATGAGCACAATTAAGTGCCTGGAATTCCCATTCTTCACATGGTTATTCATAATTTGTTATGATCCACAGAGTTGGATGCCTTTGTGCAGTCATAAGGCATATTTAAACATCTTTCCAGTATTCTTTGCTTTCAGCCATAATCCATCTGACATTAGCAATAATATACCACTCCACATCCTCTTCTGAATCACACTTGAATTTCTGGCAATTACTTGTCAATATACTTCCATGACTGTTTTTGAATTATCTTCAATAAAATTTTACTTGCCTATGATATTAATGATATTGTTAGGTAATTTCCACATTCTGGTGGATCATCTTTCTTTGAAATGGGCACAAATATGGATCTATTCCAGGTGGTTGGTTGGCCAAGTAACTTTCTTCCATATTTCTTGACATAAATGAGTGATTGCCTCCAGCACTCCATTCATTTGTTGAAACATCTCCATGGGTATCTCATCAATTCCTTGATCCTCATTTTTTGCCAATTCCTTCTGTGCAGCTCAGACTTCTTCCTTCAATACCATCAGTTCTTGATCATATGCTATCTCCTGAGATGGTTGAACACTGACCAATTATTTTGGTAGCAACTGCTATTTTTTTCCATCTTCATTGGATGTTTCCTGCATCTTTTAATATTTTACCCATAGAATCCTTCAATAATCCAACATGAGACTCGATTTTTTTTCCTTCAGTTTATTCAGCTTGAGAATGCTGTGTGTTATTCCCTTTTGAATTTCTAACTTCAGATGTTCTCACATTTCATTATAATACTTTACTTTGTCTTCTTGAACTTCCTTTTGAAATCTTTTGTTCTGCTCTTTTACTTCATCATTTCTTCCATTCATTTTAGCTGCTCTCCATTCAAGAGCAAGTTTCAGAGCCACTCATCTGTCATTTTGTCACCATACTGTGGTGGCTTGCAAGTTGCTGTGATCCTGGAAGCTATGTTGCTGGCATTTCAAATACCAGCAGGGTCACCCATTATGGACAGGTTTCAGCACAGCTCCCAAACTAAAAGAGACTAGGAAGAAGGATATGTGGTTCACTTCTGAAGAAACTGGCCACTGAAAATTTTGTGAATATGAATAACAATGAAACATTGTCTGCTATATTGCCAAATGATGAGACCCTCAAGTTGGAAGGCACTCAAAATATGATTGAGGAAGACCTGCCTCCTCAAAGTACAGTCACTTTTAATGACATGGATGGAGTAAAGCTTTCAGGACCTTCATTTGGTGATGTGGCACAATTCAAAATGAGAAGAAACAGTTGCAAACATTCACTAATACTCAGAACATGGAATGTACAAATTATGAATCTAGGAAAATTGGAAGTAGTCAAAAATGAAATGGAATACATAAAGATTGATATCCTAGGCATTAAGAGTGGAAATGGGGCGGAGTTTCGGCAAGATGGTGGACTAGGCAGAAAAACTGCACAGACCCTCTTCAACAAAGAAAAGGGAAAACAATTAACACAGACACAAAAGATAATCCTGGACCTCTGAGCCTTGAAGGGAAGGATATAGAAGTGGACTAAACCTCAACTAGCAGAAGAATTTGCATGACCATACCAAAAAAGGAGACATACGGAGCTGCAGTCTGGCAGCAATCCTGAGTGATCCTGATGGCACAGACAGCTTGGAGATTCCCAAGTGGCAGTAGGACCTAAGAATTAACCTAAAAATCACCCTGCCAGCCAGGGACTGCATGGAGGACTGTGCATGGTGGCTGGGGAACAAACGGAGAAGGTGAAGAGAAAGGTGGGCTGAGCTATAGACTTTTGCC
>NW_006921650.1:10020413-10022499 GCF_000298275.1 Orycteropus afer afer | reverse complement strand
TCTGGAATTGAACCCACACCTGTAGTTTCCAGCCAAACAGAAGACAGGCATATGAGTTGAACATTTACCTGAGGTAGATACACTCCTTGGAGAGAGCAATCATTGAGAAAGAAGGGCTGCCTATGCACAGGGAGACAGCTTAGGGGGCAGGAGTCCATGGAAGGATGGAAGAAAAAAAAGAAAAAAGAGTGGAAATGGACAGGTACTGGCCATTTTGAATGAGATAATCACATAGTCTACTATACTGGGAATGAAATTAAAGAGGAATGCCATAGCAGTCATCAACAAAAAGAACATTTTAAGATCTATCCTGAAGCAAAACCCTGTCAGTGATAGGATAATATCCATACACCTACAAGGAAGACCAGTTAATACCATCATCCCAATTTATGCACCAACCACTAAAACCAAAGATGATGAAATTGAAGGGTTTTTTAAACCAACTTCTGCAGTCTAAAATTGACCGAACATGCAATCAAGATGCCTTGATTACTGGTGACTGGAACATGAAAGTTGGAAACAAAGAAGAGAGATCAGTAGTTGAAAAATTATTAATGGATGTTTGCATCTGTTTCTACTCATTTTGAGTTGTGCCACGTCAGGCAATAGAGGTCCCGAAAACGTTACTCTATCCATATTGTTAAGGTTGTCTCTACTCTGAGGATTCAGCTCTTTCCCAGTCCTATTCTGAGTACCTTCTGACTTGATGGGCTCCTCTTCCAGCACTATATCAGACAGTGTTTCAGGGCTATTCATGAAGTTTGTCAACAATATATCAGACAGTGTTTCACTGCTATTCATAAAGTTCTCACCGGCCTATTGTTTGAGCAATGGATGGTCTCTTCTTTCTTCCAAGTCTGTCTTAGCCCAGAAGCTCTGCTGAAACCTGTCCACCATGGGTAAACCTGTTGGCATTTTGCAACACCAGTGGCATAGCCTCCAGCCTCACAGCAACACATAAGCCACCATAGGACAACAAACTGACAAACGCGTTCATCTCCCTTAGTTGTTTCTAAATGTTCTGAGCCTGCTGCCCCCAAGCAAAAGCAGCCTGGCACCTGCCTTCCTCAGGCCCTGGCCTTAAAATAGAGCCACTCCCAAGTGAAAGCAGCCCCAAGCCCGACACCCACCTACCATGGGTCCCAGCCTTAGAATAGAGCTGCAACTGGACAGCAGTGAGTTTGTTTTTCTTTTTTTCCAAGTGAAAGCAGCCCCGAGCCCCCCACACCCACCTACCTCAGGCCTAGGCCTTAACAACAGGAAGCTATAAAACTGAACCTCTGCAAGTGAATATCTGAGAATGATAATATCACCAAATTATGTACTGTAACATGTGTATAATACATACTATCAATGACAAGATGTATATACACACACACACAAAAGGACAGTAATAAGAGCGGTTCCTCATAACTCAAATACATAATATGTCAGGGACTACCTAACCAAAAACAACAAATTCACTGCCATCAAGTCAGTCCCAACTCATAACGGCCCCTCCTTGGGTTTCTGAGGCAGTATCTCTACAAAAGTAGATTGCCCAACCTTCCTTCCAATGAGTAGCTGGTGGGTTTGAACCGCCAGCCTTATGGTTAGCAGTCAAGTGCCTTAGGCACTACACGACCAGAGCTCCTTGTTGTTGTTATGAGCTGTGGAGTCGGACCCGACTCATAGCAATCCCTCCTTGGGTCTCTGAGGCAGTATCACTACAGAAGTATACTGCCCAACCTTCCTTCCAAGGAGTGTCTGGTGAGTTTGTACCTCCAGCCTTTGGGTTAGCAGTCAAGTGCCTTAGGCACTATGCAACCAGGGACCACCTATACTTGCTTAATTGTGTATTTAATGTCTGTTTTCCCCTGCTAGACCATAAACTCCATGGACCCCAATACCTACTCCATCTAAAAAGTGTTGTTGTTGTTGTTGTTGTTGTTATGTGCCGTCGAGTCAAACCCAACTCATAGCGACCTCTCCTTGGGTTTCCGAGGCAGTATCACTACGGAAGGAGGATTGCCCAACCTTCCTTCCGAGGAGTGGCTGGTGGGTTTGAACCGCCAGCCGTCTGGTTAGCAGGCAAGTGTCTTAGCCA
>NW_006921650.1:10004788-10019913 GCF_000298275.1 Orycteropus afer afer | reverse complement strand
CCACCAGCCACTCCTCGGAAGGAAGATGGGGCAATCTACTTCCGTAGTGATACTGCCTCGGAAACCCAAGAAGGGGTCTCTATGAGTCGGGTCCGACTCAACGGCACATAACAACAACATAGTAACAAAGACTTATCTTTTTGGTAGTTGCCATTCTGGCTCTTAACCTACTGATCAACTTTTAATTTCGTAGCCAAAGTTCTTTTTCATCCTGTTAGGGACTCCAGTAGGCTTCTAGTGCTCCTTATACCAGTGCTTCTCAAAATGTGGTCCCTGGTTCAGTGTCATATCACTTGATAGCTCACTACAAATACAAATCCTTGGACCTGATCTCACAAAGCAAAATAAGTTAGGATGGAGCCCAGAAATCCATTTTCATAAGCTTTTCAGATAATTTTTGTGTATGTTAAACTTGAGAAATACTATCCTACACATCTCTGTTACTGGCCTATGGCATAGACATTGATCCTCATATTTTCATATGCACAGTTCACATGTTAAAAAGATGAAGCAGCAAGCCTAGACATTCTAGTACCATCTCTTATTGTGTGCCTTCCTCACCAGCTCCCAGTGGGGAATAGTGATGAAAAGCATCATCATTTTGGACTTGGCTTTCCAGGATTTGATGATAAGCCCTGTCATTTAGTAGCCATGTGACCGCAGGTAATTTATTTAACCTTTCTGTGCCTCAGTTTCCTCATTCACAAAAAGGAATTAATAACCATCTCATATGGTTGTGGTAAGAATTGAATGAGATATTATATATTCAAGAGCTTAGAAAAATATCTGGCATATACTATATTTGTTGACTATAAGGGGAGCTCTGGTGGTATAGTGCTTAAGGCATTTATTTGACTGCTAACCAGATGGCTGGTGGTTCGAACTCACCAGTCACTCCTCAGAAGGAAGGTTGGGCAATTCCATAGTGATACTGCCTTGGAAATCTAAGGAGGGGTTGCTATGAGTCAGATCCAACTCCACGGCACTGAGTTTGGTTTGGTTTGGTTTGGTATATAAGGTAGATAGAATTTATAAAGTCCTATTTTTTTGTTTTTTGTCCAGAGAGTGTGATTATTTTGCTCATTTATTTCATCTGAATGCCTCATACAAGCTAAATTTTTGTATTTGTGATTAAAATAAGTGTTGGTCTCTTCTCTAAAAGTATTTTCCTATTTTGAACTATGATACAGCATTATCTGGGTAAATTGCACAATATATCCATTTGCATTTATTAATATCTTTCCTACCAAATGAGTTATAAGCACTCCATATTTGTCATGAAATTTGGATACACACAGACATTATTAGCTTCCAAAACACACTCTCGTGTGAACAGAATATATAAATTAAATTGGCTGGTAGATTTTAAAGAAGAAGGTTAAAGAAAATGTCTACCAGGTTGATTTATATTCTTGATAAAAGACAGATATGAGTAAGATCCCATTATAATGAACTCCACTGGACCTGTAGATTGCTTTTGCTTTAATTAAATTTTGGTATTGTGAATATGTTGCTAGAAATCATATCCCCAGTCAGCAGGAGCTAGACCTGATGGGTAGCTACTCTGGAATGAATTAACAAGTGAAAAGGCGAGTTTTGAACCCAACTGGGAAAGAGAAAGGTATAATGAGCTCCCCACCCTGTACCCTTTTCTTCTCCAATTACTGTTGGACTCTGGTTTAGTCTTGCACAATTGTTTTAGGTCCTGTGTGGATGTGCATATACAAGTGGTTGGTTTGTCTCTGCCTTGAGTTTTGTTTTCTTCTTATTTGGAGTAATCAGGAGACCTACAGTTAGAGAGAGAAAGGAAGACAATTGAATATAAATTGTTACTTAATGTTGACAACATAAAAGGATTATTAGAAACCTTTGTATTTTGTCTTCCATCTCCGTTCCTTCCATGTAAGCAGCATGTCTGGACACGGCTGGTGTGGTGGCATAAAATGATGAATGGAACCGGACCACTTGCATTTGTTACAAGAACAAGGAGTAGGATTTGGGGCCATTTGACACTATATGGAAATTTCTTTGTTTTTCTAGGAATGGTTATCTGTGGTAAAATGTTTATGCATAAAAGATGGACACATTCTATAATATTCCAGTCTTTATCTCTAAAGGATTTATTTCCTATATTCAATATTTAGTTCTAAGCCAAAACAAAAATTTTAGAGCAATTGGATTCTCAACAGAGAATATGTATTTGTTTAATATTAATTTATTGATATTATATTGTTAAAATGAAATAGATAAAATGTTCTATATCCATTCCATTTAATTCACAAATTTAACTTCTAGTAATACACCTTAAGAAAATAATTTAAAATGGGTGAAGCAATATATTCATGAATGTTCCCATTTCAGCATTAATTATGAGTGAAAATGAATACAAAATGAATGTTCAACAATGAGAAATGACTTATGTTAATGATGGACAAACATGTCATGAAAATTACAGTAATTTTTTAAAATGGTGCTTTTGAGGACTATGAACAAGCATGGAAAGGAAATTGTGCTATGAGTATTTTTAAAAAATAGGATTCATAGTTGTTCATAGTGAGCCCAAAAGACAAAATGATGTATATGAAAAAGACAAAGCTAACATAACAAAAGATTAATACATAGGATTAAAGTTTTATTTTTCTTTTTGTATAAACAAAAAGTTCTTAGCTTTTATGACAAAAATAATTTTTATTTCAATATAATTCAAAGATGAAAACTTTTTTGTTTAAACTAGAGTATTATTAACCTGAATATGTTTTGAAATGATTTAATTAATATGGCTTATATTTTTGTTATGTAAATTTTCATTACACTAATGGAATTTATTTTAAGAGGATATGGCTTAAAAGAATTTTAAATCATAAAATTATATATGTTAGTACAGGTTTTTTTTTTTTTTACTTCTTTTTTAACAGTGGCATTGTACTATGTGATGTCATGTACATTAGAATATAATAGTTTACAAATTATAAGCTGTATTATGAAGTGTATCAGATATATTGTCTGTTTTTAATAAATAACAAACAACATCATTAATTATCATGGGAAAAAAATTAGAATTACAAGGATGTACTTAGATCTGCCTGACTAGGTATTTGTATTAAGTTCAAAAAACTATTCTAATATATTTCATTTTCTGAAAAGAATGTTTTCCATTAAAATTGCCATATTTCTTGGAAAAGTTCAATGAAATTTTCTTCTTATAAGCAATTTTCTAATGCACTTAAGTAAGAGGTTTTTTGTTTAGAGTTTATTTTGATTTTCCTTTTGTGATTGAACACACTGAAATGAATCTCAATAATTTCATCAAATACTGATTAGCAAAAAATATTTATTCTCAGAAAATGCCAACTGTCAAAAAAGAATGCTGATCAGACTTTACAATCTTTCTGTTTGCCCTTCTATTATGATGGTTGTTGTTGTGTGCTGTCAAGTCGGACCCAACTCATAGCAACCCCTCCTTGGGTTTCCTAGGTGGTATCTACTGAAGTAGATTGCCCAACCTTCCTTCCAAGGAATGGCTGGTGGGTTTGAACCACCAGCCTTCTGGTTAGCAGTCAGGTGCCTTAGGCACTATGCTACCAAAGCTCCTTCAATTATGATTTGTCCACGTTTTAATGGAAGTATGGTAAGTAGGACTAACAAAAAGAGGTGATTTATTTTTATATAATTTAATTCTTAGAATACAAGATTCTCTTGTAGTAGATAAGCTTACGGTTGGACTGAACTCCTTACCAATGAAGGTCAACCCAATTCTAAGACACTGGTAGACCTCTATTAAAGGAAAATAGTGGAAACAAACCTTTCACAGTACCCAATAAATATTTGTTAAGTGAATACTTAATTTCATATAATAAATTAGTTGGTATTTTTCATTAATCATATTTCATTCTATTGCTATGATGGGATAAATACATAAAATTTTCATAGTAGCACTCTTTTGTAGTAGCACTAAGTTGGTGATAGTCTAAATAGCCATCAGAATAAAATGATAGTATGAATGACAATATAGTCTTACTATGGAATATTAAGTAAATAGTTTAAAAGATGGATAGATTTAATCTACTGACGTAGGAAGATGTCTATGAAATAGTATTTATAACAAAAAAAAAAAAAAAAAAGACAACCTCCAGCCCACCATATTTGGCAAGAGTCCATTTCAATTAACAATTTTCATTATGGGTATTAAAAAAAAAAAAATTTACTGCTGTCGAGTTGTATCTGACTAATAGCGACCCCTCTTTGGGTTTCCCAGGTGATATCACTACGGAAGTAGATTGCCCAATCTTCCTTCTGATGAGTGGTGGGTGGGTTTGAACTGCCAGCCTTCTGGGTAGCAGTCAAATGCCTTAGGCACTACATCTCCAGAGCTCCTAATTATGGGTATATGTATCATTAATAGTAGTTACTTCTGAAAAGTGAAATTTGAGAGATAGAAAATTTTCAATTCTTATCTTTTAGAACTTTCAACATAGTAAAATCATTGACATTTTCTACTTTTTTGCATATCACAGCTTTTTAAGTAAAAAATATATAATAATACAGTTTTCTAATAATGAAATTAGTATTTGTTAGCTAGAGAGAAACTTAAAAATATAGAAAAGTTTTTTTTTTTTTTTTTTTTAATCACCTACAATTCCATAGCCAAGAAATAATCATGGTGAGTACTTTGGACAATTTTTCTCTAGGGTTTTTTTTTCCTCCATTGATATCAGTGGTCTCAAACTTCTGCAAGAATCAAAACCACTTAGAGGGCTAGGTAACAACAGGTTGCGGGGTCCCACCCTCAGAATT
The DNA here is from genome assembly GCF_000298275.1 of Orycteropus afer afer. Taxonomy (NCBI): domain Eukaryota; kingdom Metazoa; phylum Chordata; class Mammalia; order Tubulidentata; family Orycteropodidae; genus Orycteropus; species Orycteropus afer. Next base: position 10,015,119 of record NW_006921650.1, on the reverse strand, counting down.
TCTTATGCAATGACTGAGGTAGGACTCGATAATTTGCATTTCTAACAAGGTCCAGGTGATGCTGATGCTGCTGGTCTGGGCACTATACTTTAGCAACTACAGTTTGATACATTAGGAACATTCTCCACTTATAATTACACATACTGAGATGTTCAATTAATACCACATTATAAATATTTTCAAATCCCACTAAAAATTCTTCAAAATATTTGTATTGCTTATAATTTCTTTATATGAATGATCCATAATTTAACTCATCTTCATTTCTTGAAATATTATCTCTATTTTTATTATTATAAATACTTCTGAAATAAGCCTTCTCTTGCAAAAATCTCTATTTCCTTTGGAAAACTTTGTAGAAGTGGAATTGTAGCTATGAATTATAAGCAATTTAAGCTCATGTGGCATATTGCCAAGCTGGTTACCAGAAAGTACTGATGTATAACAGCAGTATATCAGAGCATCCACTACACACACTGTCACTAGTAAATTCATAGTGAGCCAGATAGGTAAATTTTCCCTCCAAGTACAATTAAATTGTCCAGCTTAATAATAGAAATGAAAGGGCAAAAGTTATTAAACTTACAATTAAGTTTAGTGATACTTGTCTGATCTATAAATTAAATAATGTCTATATTACATGTATTATAGATTAAATTTATGACAAGGTATTTTAGACGACTGCTCCACAGGACAAAAATCCTTATTTCAAACTCATTAAAATGTGCACTAAAAGGAATTAGGCAAAAGGAATACATTGGTGTGATTATTGTATGAGACCAAGTCAATTCTGACTCATAATGACCCTATAGGACAGAGTAGAACTGACCCATAGCATTTTCAAGGATGTAATAATCTTTGTGGAAGGAGCCCTGTGGCACAGCAGTTAAGCGCTCAACTACTAACGGAAAGACCTGTTGTTGAACCCACCACTCACTCTACAGAAGAAAGATGTGGCAGTCGGCTTCCATACAAATTACAGCTTTGGAAGGCCTATGAGGCAGTTCTATTCTGTCCTAAAGGGTCACTCTGAGTCAGAATCAATTAAACAGCATTGAGACTTTATTTTGTTTCATTGCTTGGAATTTTTATGGAAGCAATATGCCTCCTTTAAATACCAAAAAAAAAAAAAAAAAAACTCAATTATTGCATTTTTTCAGGCTTTATTTTTTTTTTTCTCAGTGCAATTCTCAAATTTTAAAGAAAATACAGTATATGGAAGTCACAAGTAGGGAAAATTCTGAAATTTGAATAGCACCAATTCAGAATAACTTCTGAGACTTCTGTCTCATCTGCTTCTTAGGATTGACAGGTCCACTCTATCTTCTGACTAACACTGATTCCCAACCCCTTTTTCTTTTTTTTTTTTTTGAAATTCCTAGAATAATTAAGGGCTTTTTCTGTGTATTCCATGGAGGAAGGGAAAGAGAAACATTTATGTAAATGCATTTACAACCAATTTTAAGTATATGCCTAGAAACAGATCCCGAGTCTCCCATTTACTCTCTGGTAACTGGGCAAATTACTCATCCTCTCTTGTGTTTCAGTTGCCTCATGGCAAAATGAGATAATAATTCCTATACCGCCAGATTCTTATCAATGAAATACCATAAGTAAAGCATTCTACACATTGCAGGCACTCAACAAATGGTAGTTATTGTCATTTTCTTCCATCTTCAAGTGTGTGGGATACAGTCGGCATTCAGTAAATGAATGAAAGGATGAAAGCAGGTATGAGTGGATGACTTTGTCTTACAAAAGCATTAGGAGGTTTTGCTTCTGGGCCCTTAGCACAAGAAGCCATAGTGTAATATATTATTATTTTCCCCTGAATTTCTTATTGTACTCTCAAGCAAAAAGCATCTGATCATCTCTCTATCACATAACACAGCAAAATCTTCCCTCAGAAGGAGACTGAGAACAACATAAAGGGGGCCTGCGTGTCTGAAAAGAGAAGATCTTCATTAAAAATGTCACCATATTTTATCAGTCTTCTTTTTGGATGAATAGGGTACTTTGTTTTCATGCCTTTTGATGTGAATTCTGGTATTTCCCCAATAAGTGGCATTTCAAAGCTGACAGCTCCAGCTGTCCACCTTTCCTCCTTCACTGACTCATGCCCAGCAGATGGTGCAAATAACTTGGCATAGATCCACTGGATCAGTGTTGGAGGAAGCCTTGCCAGGCAACTGATGGTTTCTTTGAAGTTGTTCATTCTGGCAACAATGGATAGCTAATAGCTCAGCCTCAGCCAAATAAAAAGAGGTGAAATTGAAGTTTGAGAGAAAATCTGATATATGGGGTTTCATATCTTTCACAGTATCTGCAATGGTTTCTACTTCTAATATCTTTATTACCTCACTGTCATAGAGTCAATTCCTACTTATTGTGATCCCAGAGGACAGAGTAGAACTCTCCAGTAGGGTTTCCAAGGCTGTCAATCTTTACAGAAGCAGACTGCCTCATCTTTCTCCCACAGATTGGCTGCTGGGTTCAAAGCACTGACCTTTTGGTGAACATCCAAATGCTTTAACCACTATGTCACCAGAGCTCCCTAATATTTTAATTAGTAGGATTATATGTAAGAGTTTTGCCATCCTCTGCTTTGAGAGTCCTAATGCCTGAATAAGCCACCAGTACGTCTCAGATGATAGCAGAAAGAATACTAGGCTGGAAGTCAGTGCACCTAGTCCTGGTCCCAGTTTTGGATTTAAACTACCTGGACACTCTTAGTGGAGACATTAATATGCTTTCAGCTTTAAATTTCTCATCTTTAAAAATGGAGATGAAAATATCTTCCTTGCTTATTCTACAAGGTGATTTTGAGAATCATATAAAACTATGAATTTAAAGGTGCTTGGCAAAGTGAATGTTATGAACTGTTACGAAGTTATATGTTATCAAGTTATGTGTTATGAATTGCCCTCCATGAGCAGATATGAACTCTGAAATGAGCACAGATTTACACAGATATATACCAGGGTGGCTGGTTCAAGGCCTTAGCCAGGATTGGAGGAGAATGGCATTATGGAACAATGGCATTACAGAACAGCTCATATTTACCAATTCAGAGGCCCACATTGGAACCACATTAATTCTACATTCATTCTCATAAAATTTGCTTAACTCTTGGCTTGATCTACAAAACTGGAATAACATGAATAATTTTAGGAAATTAGATGGTTTTAAGGCGAAAAAAAAACTGAGTTTGTGGTAACATCAAACCAGTCATTACTATCAAATAATAGATCTTAAACATACTCTCATAATATGGTATTTCAAAACCACAGGTAAAATCTAAATCTGTCATCTACCAATGCCCTGTGTGTGTGACGTGATGTATCTGGAGTATAATGGTTTATCTCCTGTCCCATTTTGAGTCTTTGTGAGCGCCTCTCATTGAGGAAGGTAGCCAGAATTCTGCAAGGCCAAGGAGTCCTGGATCTTTGGTCTCCAGGTTTGACACCCTGCAGCACAGGGGGAGTCTATACCCTATAACAAAGGAAACTTATCTGGCACCTTGCCACTTCTCTCTTTTCCATCTAGAGCCAAAGCAGCCAAATGAAACAGCATAAAGTAACTCTGCTATGGGTTAACGTATGCATTGTCTTCTCAGTTACTGAAAGCCTTTGTAAAAACTCTGCCTATGCCAGAACAGTCTTCATAAAGATAATTCTTCATCATCATCAACAAAAACAACAATATTTATTCACACACTAGAAAAGCAGTCTGCCATCTGTCTGTCGTGCTATGGTTGTTTATATGTTGCTGTGATGCTGTGCTAACCAGTATTTCAAATACCAGCAGTGTCAGCACCCATGATGGACAGATTTCAGCAGAGCTTCCAGACTAAAACAGACTAGTAAGACAGGCCTGATAACATACTTCCAAATATTAGCCAGTGGAAACCCTAAGGATCACAACAGAATATTGTCTGACACAGTGCCGGAAGATGAGACTCCTGGACTGGAAGGCACTCAAATAGTGACAATAATGGACTTGAGTGTACCGAAGATCATGAAGATGGCAAAGGACTGGACGTTTCCTTTCCTTATTGTTGTACATGGTGTCACCATGCGTCAGAACAGATTCTGTGGCAACTAGCAACAATAACAATGAAAAGCAGCACAGCCTCTTTCCTCAAGTACATAATGACTTATTGGTAAATACAAGAATTTATAGGTAGCCCCCAACTTACAAAATATTTGAATTACAATGCACTGCACTTACAACTGTCCATTTGTTTGTGCTTTGTACATCTTATCATTAGCACATCCTGAAGAAGTCACAGGAAGATACATGCAAGGGATGTGGGGAAAAAAATGCTAAGTTATGTAAACATGCTTGAAGCTTTTGATCAGGAGGATATTGGAGAAGAAATTGATGGAAAAGTCATCCATATGGCAAGAACGCTGAAGTTAGAACTTGATATAGCCAATGTGGAACAGCTCATAGGTCATGAGGAAAGGGAACTGAGAGGCCAGGGATTAATGGTTCTTGAAAAGGAAAGGAATGTTGAACTGGAAAGAAATAATGAGGAAGGGGAAAGAGAGAAATCAGCAAAAAAAAAAAAAAAAAAAAAAAATGTGACAATGAAAGGACTAGCTGGAGTTTTCTTCTAAATTAAATCAGGAGCTTCATGATTGAAAACATGATAGAGACACTGATCACTTTGCTAAAGTCAATAGGCAGATTAGGGAAGCAGTGAGATGTTTCCACAAAATATAAGAAGAAATAAAGAAAAGAACCATAAAGACAAATCTCACTAATTTTCTGACTAGAAAGACCATCCTCATTCTGAGGGACAATCTAGATGGTCCAGAACCTTCCACAAGTGGAGTTATTACCAAAACTGACAAAATACCAATGTCATTTGACTCTTCTCATCGTCAGAGTAAATTTTCATGACTTGTGTGTTTTTTAATATATGTATGTTACACCTCAACATAAAGAAAAGGAAAATCCCCACAACTGGACCAATAAGCAATATCATGATAAATGGAGAAAAGATTGACATTGTCAAAGATTTCATATGACTTGGTTCTACAATCAACACCAATGGAGGCAGCAATCAAGAAATCAAACATCATATTACTCTGGGCAAATCTACTGCAAAGACCTCCTTAAAGTGCTGAAGAGCAAAGATATCTCTTTGAAGATGAGGGTACACCTAACACAAGCCATGGTATTTTCAATCGCCTCGTATGCATGTGAACGCTGGACAATGAATTAGCAAGACTGAAGAAGAGTTGATGCGTTTGAGTTGTGGTGTTGGTGAAGACTACCAAAAGTCCCATGGACTGGCAGAAGAACTAACAGATCTGTCCTGGATGATGTGCAGCCAGACTGCTCCTTGGAAGCAAGAATGGCCAGACTTCATCTCACCTACTTTGGTCATGTTGTCAGAAGGGACCATTCCCTGAAGAAGGATATCATGTTCAGGAAAGAGGGGGGTCAACAAAAAAGGGGAAGGCCTTCAACAAGATGGCTGCAACCATGGGATCAGGTATAGTAAAGATTGTGAGGTTGGAGCAGGACTGGGCGGTGTTGTACATAAGGATCACTATGAATTGGAGCCAACTTGACGGCACCTAACAACAACAACATGTATTAAAATGTACCTGTAAATTTATATGTGATGCTTCTAACCCCCAAAGACAAATAAAGATTGTATTTATAAAGATACTGATAATAAAAACTGATAATAATGAAAACATTTTAAAAATGAGGTATTTGACTTACATCAGAAGTGACTTATGAAGTCATTGAATAGACCCCATCATAAATCAGAGACTATTATAAAAAGTATTGAGTTTCATGCCAGGAACATTCTTAAGGGAATTTTATGTAATTACTAAATGCCCACAACTTTTCTGTTATGTAGTTATTGTTTATGCCATTCTACAGCTAAGGAAATTTGCCAAGTCCTATGTAGCATAGTGGCTAAGGCACTTGACTGCTAACCAGAAGGCTGGCGGTTCAAACCCACCAGCCACTCCTCGGAAGGAAGGTTGGGCAATCCTACTTCTGTAGTGATACTGCCTCGGAAACCCAAGGAGGGGTCGCTATGAGTCAGGGCTGACTCGACGGCACATAACAACAACAACAACAACAATAGTTTATTAGTGCCATACATAATTCAGGTATGCTTGACTGCAAAACTTTTGCTCTTTCTGCTGCAACATGAGTGTGATAAGGTAGAATAATATGAGAATTAAATAATCATTGTAAGAAGATATTGCTAAAAGACTCAAAGAGATACACAAAAGAAAGTCCCTATTTGTTGACCATAACCATCAAATTTTTGGTCAAAAATAATATTATTACTTTATGAAAATTTGACATTTGTAACTATCACTTTCACATATGCTGTTGCTGTTGTTATAAGGTACCATCGAGTTAGTTATGACTCAGAGTGACCCTGTTGTTGTTGTTGTTGTTGCTGTTATGTGCCATCAAGTCAGACCCGACTTATAGCGACCCCTCCTTGGGTTTCCAAGGCAGTATCACTACGGAAGTAGATTGCCCAACCTTCCTTCTGAGGAGTGGCTGGTGGGTTTGAACCACCAGCCTTCTGGTTAGCAGTCAAGTGCCTTAGGCACTATGCTACCAGAGCTCCTCATAGTGACCCTATGTACAACAAAATGAAACACCTCTCAGTCCTACGCCATCCTCTCAATCATTGCTATGCTAGAGCCCATTATTGCAGCCACTGTGTCAATCCATCTCATTTCTCATTAAGGTCTTTTTTCGCTGACCTTCTACTTTACCAAGCATGATTTCCTTCTCCAGAGATTGAACCCTCCTGATAACATGTCCAAAATCCATAAGACAAAGTCTCATCATCCTCATTTCTAAGGAGCATTCTGGCTGTCCTGGGTTGTGGGTTGATAATCTATATTCATCATCCTTCACTTACTAAATCTAATGTGCACCATTTCCTAAAATAACCAAAAAATGAAACCCGTTGGTATCAAGTCAATTCCCACTCATAGTGATCCTATAGGGCAGAGTAGAGCAGCCCCATGGGGTTTCCAAGATTGCAATCTTTATGGAAGCAGACTGCCACTTCTTTCTTCTATGGAGTGGCTGGTGGGTTCTAATTACTAACCTTTTGGTAACAGCCAAACATCTAACCACTGTGACACCAGAGCTCCTTTTCCTACAAATAGTTCTTACAAAGAATATGTGTAGTACAGTAAATTACTTAATATGGCCCTTCTAGCCCTGGTCTTTGTGACTCCCAACAGATGACTAGATGGAACTATGCAAATGTGAGGTTCTTGTGGCCCACCAAGGGGATTGGAAAGGTTGACAATAACATAAATAATGTACATGACCCTTCTGGGGTAAACCCTACCAAACCAAACTCATTGTCATTGAGTCAGTTTGACTCATAGTGACCCTTCCTTGGGTTTCCAAGGCAGTATCTCTACAGAAGTAGAGTGCCCAACCTTCCTGTATGTGGGAATTAGTCAGTTTTGTCATGCCACTAGGCTTAAAATGAGCCATCCCAGAGAAGAAAGGTAGAGTGGAGGGTGGGGGGGTATCTCACAACCATCAAGAAAAAAAAAAGCCAGGAGAGGAACATGTACCTGTGGATCTGAGATCCCTGCACTGAACTTCCTCAACCAGAGAGAAAGAGAGATGGGGAAAGAGAAGTTGTGGCAACAGAAACAAGAGACCAACAAGAGACAGAGCAGTGGGCTTCCCAGCCCACAGAGTGATAAATCTGAGTGCCTTCAGGCAGAGGGCTTGCTGGTGACTGTGATGCCTCTCTTGGCACCTATTAGCAGAGAAGAGCTTTGTAACACTTGTCCAGGCAGAGCAGAAGCCAAGGGGTCACAAGGCCGAGAGGCCAAGGCCAGAGAGAACCATGCCTGAAGAATGGCTGAGAAGAGGCTGCCCTGATCGAAGAACTGTATCCTGAGTGTTCCTGAACCTCTGGTGGTGTAGTGTCTAAGGCATTTGACTGTTAATCAGAAGGCTGGCAGTTCAAACCCACCAGCCACTCCTTGGAAGGAAGGCTGGGCAATCTACTTCTGTACTGATACCACCTCGGAAACCCAAGGAGGGGTCGCTATGAGTCAGATCTGACTACATGGCAGTACGTTGCATTTGCATTGTGTACTTCTCTAATAAATACCATAATTTTGAGTATTGTCTGTATATTCAGTGTGGTGATTGTAACAAATTATCAAACTAAGCAGAGATGTAGAGAGTGCCATGGGAAAGATAATAGGTGTTACAATTGGCAAGAAGATTGGAGGGTCATAGCATGTCTGACCTCTGCTTCTTGAAATCAGCCTTGGGCTGCTGACTGTGATCCTTCTTCCTCTTATAAAGTTAGAGGAAGTCAGATGCCTCTGCTGCCACACCCTTTTCATACATTTATTCCTGTTTTATGAATTGTCTACCTTTCTTTTTTGTTTTGATCGTTTTTCATTGATCCCTTTCCAAAGAAGTATTCAGGTATTTGTCTTCAATCTCGTGAATTCTGTCTTCTGTTGATTCTATTCTACTCCTTTGCCCTTTCAATGTGTTATCTATTTCTGAAAATTTTATATTAATCTTCTGGATTTATATCCATAGATTTTGTATCATTTCTAATTTTTCATTTATTTTGTCATTTTGTTCTTGTATTTCCTTCCAAAATTGTTCTAGGGTATTGTCTTGACTTTTTTTCCTTGATTTTGTCAGCATTTTCTTTTATCTGTCTCTCAAGCCTTTGAAGGTACCTAAATATAATTCTTTTGAATTCCTTATCAGGGAGTTCCAATGCTGTTGCTTCTTCAGGGATGTGTTCTGGGTCTGTATCCTGTTCCCTTGTTTCCACCACTTTATTTTACTTTTTTGTGTGGACTGTGATGATCTGTTGTCTCCAAGATATTGTGATGTTATTGTATTTAGATCTCTGCTAACTGTTTGTGAAGAGCAGTTAAGGGTGAGTCAGGCTCTTCTTGGTGGTCATTTATATTTGGCCAATTGGTGGAGAAGGAAATGGTGGCACTCAGTAAATGGAGCTGCAGGAGGTGCAGGTGTGGTTGCATCATATGGGCACAGCTGCTGTCTCCCACTCAGTTAGACAAAAACAACAATTGAAAAACCATCAAAAAGGTAAAAGCAAGTGGACAAATAACATACTGCATAAACACACAGGAACAATCCACAAAAAGAAAAGAAAGAAAGGGGAAATAAAAAGCAATATCTGGGGAGGGGGCAATAAGAGAAAAGAGGTAACATAGGAGAATAATGAGAGGAAAAATGCAAAAAGAAAAACAAATGGGGTTAACCACAGGAAAGAAAGAAATGGGAACCAGGAATAGGGAAGAGAGAAAAAGCTGAAAACTAGAACCTGGAAAGGGAAGAATAAAGAATAATGAAAAGGATGAACACAAAAAAGAATAATAATAATAGTAATAACTTTTAAACAGACAAAAACAAACCAAAAAAATAAAAAAGGAAAAAAAAAATCTGGGCCAGAGCACCCAGGCTCCATCAGAGCACACAGGCGGAGATGGAATTCCTGCCAGCCCAGAAGGTGGGTGGTAGTTCCCCAAGAGGGTGTGGGGTATAGGAGTAACAAGGGGAATATCGCACCTTTCCAGTCATTCACGTCTGGAATGTCCTTGAGGTCCCTGGCAAGTGGAGCCTATTTTTAGGCCCCTGGCATCTGAGAGAACGCTGTTGCTTGAAATATCCAAAATGGTCGAACTGCTTGTAAACATTCAAAATGGCTACACCCTCCGGACAGGCAAAGTCCACAGCTCAGCCCATCTCCCTCTTCACTGCTTCCCCTTTTATTCACCAGCAACCAGTGCAGTCTTCTGTGCAGCCCCTGGCTAGCAGGACTGATTTTTAGGTTAATCCTTAGGTCCTTATACCACTTGGCAATATCCAAGCTCTTCATGCCATCAGGATCATTGACAGACAACAGCTCCACATGTCTCCTTTCAAAGCGCAGGACTCCAGGATTATCTTCTGTATCAGTGTTAATTGGTTCTACTTTTCTTTGTTGAAGAGTCTGTGTAGTTTTTCTCCTTATTCCACCGTCTTACCACAACTCCAAATTGTCTACCTTTCTTTTTCATCTTAGTGTTCTGTACCACATGGATAATAAAGGTATATAATACTGTCTTGTATATAAAGTATTTTAACCCAGTACTATGTGATATATATATTGTTATCATTGTTATGTGCCGGTGAGTCGGCCCCGACTCATAGTGACCCCTCCTTGGATTTCCGAGGCAGTATCACTACAGAAGTAGGATTGCCCAACCTTCCTTCCAAGGAGTGGCTGGTGGGTTTGAACCGCCAGCCTTCTGGTTAGC
>NW_006921650.1:9982339-10003149 GCF_000298275.1 Orycteropus afer afer | reverse complement strand
GCCTTAGGCACTATGCTACCAGAGCTTATATATATATGTATATATATATATATATATATATATACACACACACACACACACACACACACATACGCACACACACACAATTTTTAAAAAAAGTCACTGCCATCAATCAATCCAACTCATAGTGACCCCTCCTTGGGTTTCTGAGGTGGTATCTCTACAAAAGTAGATTGCCCTGTTTCCTTCCAAGGAGTAGCTGGTGGGTTTGAACTGCCCGCCTTCTGGTTAGCAGTCAAATGCCTTAGGCACTATACCACCAGAGCTCCCGAGCTCCCTTGTATACATACACACACACACACATATATATGGTTTAAAGGTATATAAGAAGCCAATATATATATATTGGCAGTTCAAACCCACCAGCCACTCTGCAGAAGGAAGACTGAACAATCTACTTCCATAAAGATTTACTGCCTCAGAAATCCAAAGGGGGTCACTATAAGTCAGAATCCACTTGATGGTGGTGAGTTTGGTTTTTATATGTATATGGCTTCAAGAAAATATTAAATTTTGCCTAACTATCTTTTCATTGTTATAAAATAACAAAAGAGGTGTTACGCTCTGTATGATAGATACTAACTTAATATTAACCCACTGCTGTCGGGTCGTGTGTTGGATTGGGTTCTCTAGAGAAACACAAAAACCAGCAAAGTGTATATATATATTTATAGAGAGAGAAAGAGAGAGAGAGAGAAATTTATCTTAGATAAATGGCTCACAAGCGTGTAGAAGCCGACAAGTTCAAGCTGAAAAGTTCGTCTCTGGAGGGGGATGGGGCCCGGAGCCGTCTGGCTTTTGCACACACGGCAGAGGAGTTCAAGCCACAAAGTCGTCTCTGGAGGGGGATGAGGCCTGGAGCCGCCTGGTTCCCGTAAGCACAACAGAGCCGAGAGAATCAAGGTGACATGCAGCGCGCTGGTCGCTGTTCCCAACAAAGAATGAATCCGAAAACCTCCAGGGCGAGCAGCGAGCTGCTCGCTCCAGGAAGTATATAGTCCGGAATGCCGTTCTTCCAGCTTGTTCTTGGGATAGCATTGCAGGTAGGCCACACCCCTGGGGAAACTCCCCTTGGGCAGACTGGCTGCTTAGAACTCAGTCATGTGATCCATCATGGGAACCACCACTCACAACTGGAGTCCAGCCAAGTTGACACATCTTCAACTATCACAGGTCGGATCTGACTTGTGGTGACCCCTCCTTGGATTTCAGAGGCAGTATTACTACAGAAGCAGATTGCCCAACCTTCCTTCCAAGGAGTGGCTGGGTTAGTTACCACTAATTATTAATCTAAATTATATGGGATGTATGTCTTCTTTACATTGCTTTATGCATCACAACATATAGCCTTGCATGCAGAACACAGGTCTCTAAATCCATTAAGAATTGTGATTCCCCCTCCTCTTTCATCTGGTTATACATTTTGATTGTGCCGTCACTGTAAGTAATTGGGCTTACATGAAACTGATAGCACAGAGATTTGTGGATTTTCATATTTGGAAAGATCTAAAAAGTGATGGTTAAATATTCAGAAGTAACTAATTTTAAATAGCCATTATTGTCATGAAGGAGGAGTTCTATTTTACCAGTTTCAGGAAATGCAAAATGAATCATCCAATCTCCCTAATTATGTAAAGAATATTTAAAAATATGCAAAATTTAAATAATTATTCAGTAACATCAAATATTCATTATAAATCACTATTTAATCATTGTTCATAGTTGCCTAATCTATTGCAATTCAAATTGATGCTGAAAGAATAGTCTAGACTTGCAGTTTAACCTATTATATTCTTCATGTGCCACAGATCATATGGTGGCCTGAAAAATAGTCAGAGGGGAAAAAATAAATACTAACGTTTTCCTGTTTACTTCCCTTGTTGTTGTTTTTGGATGTGGTCAAGCTGATTCAGATTGATAGACACTCCATGCAACAGAGTAGAACTACCCTAGAGGGTTTACTAGATGGTAATCTTCATCAAAGTAGATCACCAGGTCTTTCTTCCACAGAGCCACTGGGTGTATTCAAACCACCAATTTTTCACTTAGCACCTGAACACTTTAATCATTGCACCACTAGAGCTCCTTTGATGTCCCTTAATATCCTTTAAAAATTAATGACAAGCCTTTCTCCATGCTCTTTGAATCTGATTCTCCATTTAAGTTCAACCTCCATGGGTGGCACTGGAATCCAGCAGTGTTCTTGATGATTAGAATAATGCCAAGCCTGTCATAACAAGAAGACACTGGGTTATATCTTATCTGTAGACCCATTTTTATCATTGGCTTCCCCTGCAGAGGAATTGGCTAGAAAGTGATGGATTCTATGTCTGTTTCCCAAAATGCTACCACTGCCTTACAGGATTTCTCCAAAAAGCGAAGCCTAACTTAGAGTTGGCTGGAGGGACTTGCCAAGAGTCAAAAGAAACAGTGGAGAATATGGAAGCCTTTCCTTGAGAATGAAAAAAAAAAAGGGGGGCTACATAGGGGCTAGAAGAGAAAGAATATGACAATTCCGGTTTCCAGGGAGGGGTGGGGGTCAAGGAGGGATAGCTAAAGAGTATGAGGTTTCTTTTTGGAGTTATGAAAGTTTTCTAAATTTAAGTGATGAGGGTTGCATATATCTGTAAATATTCTTCAAAAAAGAAAAAGGAATTATACACTTGAATGAATTGTATGGTATGTGAATTATATCTCAATAAAGCTGCTTTAACTCGGAAGGAAGATGGGGCAATCTACTTCCTTAGTGATACTGCCTCGGAAACCCAAGGAGGGGTCGCTGAGTCGGGTCCAATTCGACGGCACATAACAACAACAACAACAACAAAGCTGTTTAAAAAAAAAAAAAACCTCCAAAGATAAGCAAGTAAAGTTAATGAAAAGCAGAGCATTTATAATGGAAACAATGTAGGATTTGAAGTCAGAAAGACCTAGACATGAATTTCAACTCCTGTACCAATAGACAGTGTGACCTAGGGCAAATTTCTTAAGTTTTCAAAGTTTCAGCTTCCTCATCTGAAAAATGTGATAATTATTTTTTGTGATTGTGGCGAAGAGAACTACTATTATTTACGTAAAGTGCCTGGAATGTGAAAAATTCTCAATAACCAAGACCACTGTAACGAGGTACAGAAAAGGAAATGGCATACCAACATAAGTGAGAGTAACTTATTACTGATTTAGAATTTAAAGTAGAATTGCCTTGGTATGGTGACAACAATGAAAATAAAAATTAAAATATCAAACTGATGTTTTGTCAATTTATTACTGTTTTTAAATTCTCTATAGACAATCACCCCCCCCAACTGCCTACATTTAGTGGATCCCTCTCATCATTCCCCCGTGGAGTACCCAAGCTCTTTGCACAGATGAAGAAGTTTGAGAACCAGAAAATAAAAGCAAATAGCCAAAGTCATACAGCATTTTCATGCTTTTGATTTATAATTTTATTCTACATGTTGCCACTTCTTTACAGATCATTGCTCTCTTCTAACTTCTTTTGACTCATGTGCCTAACTCTGGTCTTTATTTGGATTTTCTTCCAAAATCTAAACTAATACAAGCAAAATTCATTCACCCTTGGAAGTTCCAGATGGCAAAAAGTAGTAACAAATCGAGTGCATTTGCTTTTTACCATTTCTGTTTCTGCCCCTTTGTCAATATTCCTAGTCTCTGTTTGTCTAGTCTTTAGAGGGTATGTTGACAATTCATGTGATGTCATAAAGTGTTTGTCCAGAATAATGTGATAAGACAGAGTAGAGCCACATTTATCCCATGGCATATTTTAAAGAACATTATGTTTCATAATTCTTCCCAAATGGAAAAAATACCACTGACAGCTTTTTTCCTACTAGTTTAGGGAAAGGTGGCTAAATATTGTTGGGATTTCTTCCAGACTCTATTTCCCCTTTAATATAACTCTTATGAGATTTTCCTTTTAGTATGTTGTTGTTGTTGTTTGTTGTTATGTGCCGTCCAGTCGGACCCGACCCATAGCGACCCCTCCTTGGGTTTCTGAGGCAGTATCACTATGGAAGTAGATTGCCCCATCTTCCCTTTAGTATATGTGTTAAAAATCCATGCTGCTATATCAAGTCAGATAACTTGTCACTTGTCACCAACTCAGTGAAGTAAAATAGCAAAAATTGAACAAATAGCACGCACCTCCATATCCAACGTAAATAAGAAACATTTCCAATTCCTAAAAGAATGCAGTCCCTCTGGCAGCACAGACAGATTAATGCTCTGCTAATGTAACCGTGCGCATTGAAACAATGCTTGCTCTGTGCAACTCAAAATAAATCAAGTTATATAGTTTATTATTCATAGTTTACACTGTCAAAGGTCAACATTATGCTTTGTGCTCTGATTGTCCTAAAATAATAAGAACTATTCTCTTGTTGGGTTAAGGATAAAAAGATCTATCTGCAGAGGGATATATTTCTCTTACAATAAAAATATCTTATTCAATTCAAAAAGCTGTTCTTACCCCTGCCCCTTTCTCCCAAGTGATGAGAAGAAAATCCAGAGTGACTCGTGTCAGTTCACTCAAATAAGGATGTTCTTAAGAAATCATTCAATGGATAGTATCTCTTTTCAGAACTGCTTTTATCTCCATAATTATGCTATAAAACAAAGCCCACACCACAGGTACAACGCATAAAATGGGAGCTAAAATTGAGGACCCAATGTTTAAAAAGTGTAAAACATTTCTGCCTCTACAGTCTTATTTCTTGCACTTTTCTATACATAACTATGTCTATGTGTTCTTTTCAGAAAAGCATGTAAGAGCACCACTTGTTCCCCTTAGAGCAGTGTGACAGTACCAATGATTACTTTCTTCAAGGCAAAAGAACATGTATTTAATAAAATCAGTTGAAGAAATTTCTTCCTAAATAAATGTAAAAAGTCTGGGCAATGACTTTTAAAACGGTCATTTCATACTCAATTCCAAAGTTTCCTGGTGATTGCACTAAGTGATAAATGGCCGTACAATTAAAAAGCAGCATAATGATACAGCTTCCAAATGAGCAAATATCGAAACCAACTGAAACATCACAGGTGAGAAGGATTTGGTTTTTACACATGTAACTGTTAAAAGTTAAAGCTTGAAGGGTTAAGAACCATAACATTTTAGAAGCATCAGTAAAAGAAAATCTGAACAGTAAACGTAATTATTTATTTAGGACATTCCTACAGACAGATGCAGCAGCCAGCAAAGACAATGGCATGGAAACTGCATGAACAAGAGGAGATGGGAACAGTGGAGAGGTAACAACCCTGCTAGGGCAGCAATTTGGACTCACATTAGACCAACAGTGATGGAAAATCATTATAGTTGTTGGGTGGTTATTTAGCTGTGTCTGATTATGGGTGAGAGAAAGGTATTTCAAGCCTGGAGTTGGTAACTAATGTTTTTATCCCAAGCATCAGGTGCTAATTGGCTGATCCAGAACTGCCAGGACTAGCTTAGTCTGTTCTCCCTTCAACTACCTAGACTGATGGTCAGAAAACAAACCAGAACCTCACTGTCTGTTTCATTAAAGATGAAAAATATGGTGATTAAAGAAAAAAATATATATCACAAAATGCATTAGAATTAGAAATTTGCTTGAATAATACAAACAAATTCTTTATCATATAAATGGTTTTTTACAAGAAGAAAAGCTCTAATACAAACTGATACTCTGTTATTTGATTCTTTAAGTAAGGATTTCATCAAAAGGAAAGATTAGCAAAGCACCTATCCCCTCCACCCTATCTGAAATTACTAATTACCAACTTTCTCAGCTTTAGTTGGACTAACAATTCAGAAACTCAGCGTGTCTATATTATTCTCAGTTGAAGTTTTCATATTTTTAAAACAAATATCTCATATTAAACATATAATCTTTTTTTTCATATTCTAAAAAGATAGCAATCTAAACAAAGAGAAATTCATTTGAAAGGAATTAATAGAGACCAAAATCATTATACATTTTCTTTCAAGCCACTTTTTCAGAATATGATGATTTCTTCAAAAAAACACTTAGAAGATGTTTTTGAATTTGCTTTCAACTCAATCAACTTTATTAAACACTTGACAGCCAGAAACTCTCAAAGCCAGATGAAAAGTTCCTCATTTCTGAATCTCCTTCCCCATGCACTGTGACTCCAAAAACCATTTTATAAGGAAACATCTTTTTTTTTTTTTAATTTTTATGGTGATTTCGGTGAAAGTTTACAGAGCAAATTCATTTTCCATCCAGCAGTTCATCCACATTTTATCTCATGACATTGACTGCAGTTTCCCACAGTGTAACAGCTCACCGCCCAGTAGGAAGTACCATAGTACTTCTTCTGTGTGTTCTTCTCTCACATGCACTCCTGCCCCCCAGCTGTCTTCCTGTGCAAATACTGCCCTTCTGTTCTCCCATGATTGATCTCTCCAAGGAGTGTATCTCCCTGATGTAAATGTTCAGACCGTATGCCTGTTTAGTTTTTGTCTGGAAGACACAGGAATGAGTTCAATTCCAGACCTGAAGGGTAGTTAGGACCCATAGTCTCAGGGATTTCATCAGCAATTTTTGTTTTC
This sequence comes from Orycteropus afer afer, assembly GCF_000298275.1. NCBI lineage: Eukaryota > Metazoa > Chordata > Mammalia > Tubulidentata > Orycteropodidae > Orycteropus > Orycteropus afer. The sequence continues at coordinate 9,996,554 of NW_006921650.1, read as the reverse complement.
TTTTTAATGATTTTGAGTTTTGTTCCACATTGTTCTCCCACTCTATCCAGGATCTCCTACACAGATCCTCCTCCAAGTAGTTGACAGTGGTAGCTGGGCACCATCTAGTTCTTCTGGTCTCATGGTCAGATAGATAGGCTAAGGGTAGCATAGTCTACCATCCCTTAGACTAATTGTTTCATTGTGTCTTTGGTTTTCTTCATTCTTCTTTGCTCTGGACAAGGAGAGACCTGTTGTTGCATCCAGATGGCCATTTGCAAGATTTTAAGATCCCAGTCACTACTTACCAAAGTTGGGAAACATCCATTATTTTTTAATAGTAGTAAGAATTAAAAAAAAAAACAACACGAAGCCAATGAAGAAAATTTTGTTTTTACTAGTACACAAGTATTCAGGAGCACATATATTCCAAATATAAAAAGCTGTAGATTTAAGCTGGTATCCTATTTTCCAAGAAATCATTTGGTTTGACAGCAATGTACAAAAGTAATGCACTACATTTCCATTTTGCCATGATGTTTGGGAGAAAATATAGAACTAGTAGAGTTGCTATACCACACCAGAGGGATAGATATAGTTCCCTGTGACCATAGGTCGGAGTTCCAGCTCTGTCTTAGTACAATTTAACTGCTCTATTCTCTTCATCTATAAATTTATAATAATAATATTTACTACCTTGTAGGCTTATACTTTCACTTAAATAGATTAATATACATAAAGTTCTTGGACCATGCCTAGCATATAATATATTACATAGTTATTAGCATTGGTATTATTCACAGTGGCATTATTAATTACCAAAAAAAAAAAAAAAAATTAAAACAAAAACCTGAAAACACCACATATATTTATCACCAGTAGAATGAATAAATAACCTATGGGATGTGTGTGAATATACATGTGTAAATTTATATTTATAAATACACATGTATATTCATATGTATACACATATAAACATACAATGTAAAATGAATGGACTATCTCATCAATAGCAACAAACAAAATAACCAAATCACAGAAGGATACATATAATACAATTTCATTTATGCCATTTTTAAAAGGCAAAATAGTACTTTGTTTAATAGGATATTCATAAGATTAAAAAGAATAATGAGGGAATGATTTACACAAATTCAAAAATTGAGAATGGTGGTGTTTCCTGGAAGGAAAGAGAGAGAGGAAGCTAGGAGAGTCACCAGGAAGCTTTCTTTGTGCTAATAATGTTCTATTTCTTAGCATGGGTAATGGGTAATGGGGATTTATTTAGTCTTCAAACTGTACATATACCCCTCACACACTTTCTTTGTTCTATATTTTACAATTGATTTTTTTATTTTTAATGCACCACAAACCTAGGGTATAAATATGGTTCCTTTACTTCTACTTATTTTTTTAAACTTAACTGCTTTACTTATCACTTGCCTTACTGACAAGAAAACAATCTGCTTTTTCTAACACCAACTCCTTTAGAAATTGTTCCAAAAATAGAGTTTTTCCACAGCTAAGGAATTAAGATGTGAGAATCATGTGTATTACCTATCTCCCATTGCCACTGTTTTTCATGGTTGTAAGACAATGTCAGAAGGTGACCCTAAACAATCCTACTGAAGAAGAAGATTGCTAAAAGGACAAGAGGGTAGCATCTTTTAATCACCTCTAACTGCACAAGAGGAAGACACAATTACCACCAGCAGCCCAAGGCCTGTTCCTATGAGGCCAGACATGCACCACCCTCCAACCCACTTACTAACCTTGACACCAACCATCCCTCCCACATACCCACTACCTCTTTTGCTGGGTTTGATAATTCACTGCAATGGCCACACAGAACTCACAAATTATGGGGTTTATTAGGAAAGCAACAGGCCACAATCCAAGTTCAGGAACGCATTCATGATACAGTTCCTCAATCAGGACAGTAACCCTCTGCTGTGCCCTTAGACATGCCTCTTTGGCCATTGGCCTCTGAGCCTGGTCTCTACCTATGTGGGCCAGGTAAGCCTGCTACTGTGTCCTATGCCTCCTAGTTCCACTGCTGCTGTCTCTCAGCCAGGCGTCTCTCTCAGCCGGGTGTCTCTCTCAGCCAGCAGTGAGATTCCCCCTCTGCCTCTAGGAGGGCTCATTTTAAGCCTGGATGAGTGGCAAAACTAAGCAATCCCAACATCAGAGTTCTACACACCTGAGAGCAGTGAAGTTTCCAGAAGATTACTTCATGCTGCTCCAACAGAAATATACCAGGTGGATGACTTTAATAATTAGGAGTTTAAAAGTAGCTACTCAGTTGCTCACACCAAATTCCACCACAGAGTTAATTGCCAGTCTTATTATAGGAAATAATTACTTACCAGCTACCAGCCAACCTGGCAGATATTTACATGGTCCAACCCAGTAATCCAGTGGGAGTTACAAAGACTATGACAAGAAAAGCCACACCATGCAACTCACTACACCACAAAGATCCACTCTGACCTATAGATAGTTTGCATTAGGCACATCTCTTGCCAACAACAATTTTGAAATGAGGCTGAAGAAGCAGTAGAAAAAAGGAAAATAAAGAACTATGGGTAATATATTTACCTCTTAACAGTCAAAATGATAATGGTGAAACCAAACCAGACTCAAATGGATCTTACCTGTCCTTGGTAATAATAACTAAAATCATACTTCCTATAACAGAAAGCAAACACCGCTAACATTAAAACTGAAGTATTTATTTTGAATTTCCTATTTTTCCTATGCAGAATAGTACATCCGAGAGTATCATGGCATGGGGCTGCTTAGGATCTATTCCCAGTACACAGAGTGAGTTTCTGGATGGAGAGTTTCTAACAGAGCTTCAGAATATAAATGAGGGGGAAAAAATAGGGCAATAGCATTTTTCAAATGCTTATGAGACGTGACATAAAAAAAAAATATTCTAAGGCCTGTATTACAAAGACTTTATTCATAATTCTAGGGTAAAAACATTAAGCATGTGTTTTGGTTACCTAGTACTGCTCTGACAAGAATATACCACAAATTAGATGGCTTGAAGAAACAGGAATTTACTCTCTTACAATTTGCAGGCTTTAAGTCCAAATTCAAAGTATCAGGCTCTAGGGGCTATGGGAAAGCCCCCTCAACCTTGGGCTTCAGCTCTGCCTCTTGCTGCTGGACCACTGGAGCTAGAGGCATCTCTTTACTCAGGCAGCCACTGTCTGCTGAAGCTAACAAGCCCAAGGTCAACAAATAAAATGGCACAGTCCTGATGTTACCAAACCACAGGACAGACCATCAATTTAAGTCCATTGAAAGTCCCAACGTCGGCAGAGCATGGCAGGCTGCTGAACAATAACATGGCTACATGCAGGGTTCAAGCATGCCATAAGCTAGAGACCATTCCCAAAGCTGTTTCTTAAATATGGGAAGAAGAACACATCCCTAAAGCAACTACTCAGCTGCTTGTGGTAGGTCCCACCATGGAGCTTATTGCCAGTCTCATCACAGGGAATAACTACCACTAGCTGCCCAGGCACTCAACCAGGCCCAGCCAAGTTGACACACAAATTTAACCAGCACAGCATGACAGCACAGAAATGGTAAGGCACTGATTTATATATATACACCAGAGGAGACAACATTATTTTGGTTAGATCATTCTATCATATACTATATTATGGCTCTGCCTGTTTAGTTCAATAAATCTTCTTATCTACACTTCTGTAAATTGCTGGCTCAAGCTATAGGCTGTGATTTCCTTACTGAAATGTAATCTATGGGAAAGGCCCCTGGCATCCAGCAAAATCCTACCTCAAGTACACAAGTTTTCTGTCCCCTGCAAGAAAATTTTGCTCACTAAAAATACAAATAAATTTCCAAAATATTTTAAACACAACTTCCATGAAGACCTAACCCAAATCCAGTGTCGTTCAGATGGATCCAACTCAAAGCTACCCCTCCTTGGGTTTCCAAAGCAGTGTCACTACAGAAGGAGCTCTGGTAGTGTAGTGCCTAGACACTTGACTGCTAATGAGAAGACTGGCAGTTCAAACCCACCGGCCACTCCTCGGAAGGAAGGTTGGGCAATCTACTTCCGTAGTGATACTGCCTCGGAAACCCAAGGAGGGGTTGCTATGAGTCGGGTCATGGCAAATAACAAAAACAACAACCTCACTACGGAAGTAGATTGCCCAACTTTCCTTCTGAGGAGTGTGGCTGGTGGGTTTCTGGTTAACCAGCCTTCTGGTTAGCAGTAAAATGCCTTAGGCACTGTGCCACCAGAGCTCCTGCCTGAAGACCTAATACCTTTTGAAATCTTACAAATGTTTTGCAACTCAAAGTGGTCAGTATTCTAACCAGGATAGATAGAAAAAGGAATGATGAGCAAATAAAATGTTAAAAATAAAATTCTTAAATAAAATAATAATAAAATGTGTAGTGTTATTATTGTAGCATCTAATTTATGAAGTCAAAAAAGAAGATAATGAGTAATGGCTAACAAGAGCATATAAATTATGAAGCACAAGATTAGAACTAAAGTGTTCTAATATCCTGAAGTTCTAAATCCAAGGCTTTGACAGCAGAAGCTATAGTAGCTCTGCCCCAGAGTTTAAGGTGGGAAGAATAGGGTTAGTACTTCAGAATCAGAGAGATGGGGAGTGAAAAAGAATGGGCTGGTCTAAACATGTGTCAGCAGGAAGAAGAAAGGAAGCCCTGAGGCCAAGACTTCTAGCAGCAAAGTTTGGAGATATTGACTCTTCATAGAGAAGCTGTGTCTAAGATACCCACTCTGAACCAAAAAGCCTTAAGAAGCACAAAGCTTCAATTGGGTAGCCTTGCAAAATTTGAGACATGAGATCAAGCAAAATCTCACAAAGATTGCCACTCATGTAACAAAGCAAGCCCCTTTGTCTTAAGTCCAACAAAATTAAAAATATAAATTTAGAACAACTGTGCATGAATGTTTAGAGAAACAAACTGGGCAATTACAAAGATGAGCATTAATAGCTATCAGAAATCAGTAGACAAAACTGGACAGGCAGAAATTCTAGAAATGAAGGTGAAATAATTCAGAGAAAGTTTAAAACAGCAGATAAGGCACAGTAGAATAGAGAATTAGTGAGCTTGAAGATATGTACAAATAATTTATCCAGAATAAAACAAGAGAGGTTAGAAGGTATGAAGAACAGTTTGAGGCTGTCTGATATCTGTCTGGTGGAATCACAAAAGACAATGACGGAGAAAAGACAATAGTTAAAGAGTGAAAGCTTAAGAATTTTCTGGAATGGATGAAAAATATCAATTGACACATCCAAGAATCATAGTGTAGCCTATGCAGGAAAATACAAAAATAAAAAGAAATAGACATATTATGGTGAAACTGCAGAAAAACAAAGACAAATGATAACAGGCCTATCTGCATCAACATAAACCAAAAGAGTAGGTTATAATCTACACAGTGTAACAAAAAGTATCAATCGACTTGGAAATATTTATACAGCAAAATCATCATTCATCACTTACAAATAAACAAAACAATGATAGTTTACCACTAAAAGATATATTCCGAAAAGGGGTAAAAATAAAAAACACTGTCACTGAGTTGATCCCAATTCATAATAATCCAATAGACGAAGAAGAATTGCCCCAGAAAGTTCCCAAGACTATAAATCTTTACAGAAGCACATTGTCTCATCTTTCTCCCACGGAGGAGATGGTAGGTTCACACCACCGACTTTTGGTTAGCAGCCCAATACTTTAACCACAACACTATCAGAGCTGCTTTCACTCTGAAGGAACTACTAAAAATGTACTTTGGGAAGAAAGAAAAAACCTATATGTATTCCACAAATATGGTAAATGTTGCTAAATAGAAAGCGAAATAGGATGGAAAAAGATACATAAATCCAATCCAACTTTGTCTAAAGCAGGCACTATTGCTATTTTGGGCCAAATAACTTTTGTTGTGGGGAGCTACCTTTAGCATTTCCCTTCCCCAAAATTTGTAACAAATGAAAATGTGTTCAGACATTTCCATACGTTCTCTAGAGAGAGCAAAACTGCCATTCATTGAGAACCACTGGTATAAATAATAATAAAAACTTCTGGCAAATATGGGTAAAAATTAAGTATTAGACAAAAAATAATATATAAGTCAAAGGAAGGAATACCAGAACTAGTTTCCGAAATTACTTTTATTTTCCAGGGTGGAAAGGCGATATTGTACAATATATTGTTCAATCCTACAACTGTAATAAGTCAAATAGAAAAGGAATATCTCAAGGATAACCACTCAAAGAATGTGTACATTCCAATTCAACAGAAAGAAAAAAGTAGAATAACAGGGGGAAAGTATATTAACAAATCAAGCAGAGAGAGGAAAAAAGAAATTTAAAAAAAAAAGTAGGAGACATAGATAAAAGAAGTGAGATAGTAGAAACAAGTCCAAATATATTAATAATCATGATTCATATAAATGGGCTAAACTTTGCATTGACATAGATTGTCAGAAAAGACCTAGATTTCAGTTTTTAAAACAAAATACGTCTTTTATTTCAATTCATTGCAGTCAGTTTTAATAGTGACGTTCAAAACCATCTCATTTTTAAGTAATAGGAATCTCTACAAGTTAACTTCTGAGCTACTGATAAAACTACAGAATTCTTTAATAGCTATAGCTGTAAACTCAAGGACCCCTTTCTTTATAATGTTCTTGTTCCTTTTCTTGGGGAAAAAAATAGTAGTTAGAAATGATAATTTGAACACCAGAAGTTACATTTTTAGAGAGCTGATAAAAGATACGAGGTCTTTTCAGTGGACAAAGCAAGGAAATGCACACTTCTTACAAAAGAATATACAGAATTAAGAGTGAGTTCATAACAATACTTCCTATTCAAATTTAAATTATTTGTATCTTTTTTCTCTCACTCTGAAATTTTTAATTTCCTAATGACATCAAAAAATCCCTTAGTTTCGTTATTCTACTATTAAGAAGTTAACAATATCAATATAATAATAATAATACATTGTTTTTGTTGTTGTCATGTGCCGTCGAGTCAGACCCAACTCATAGCAACCCCTGCTTGGGTTTCCTAGGTGGTATCACTACTTGAACCACCAGCCTTCTGGTTAGCAATCAAGTGCCTTTAGGCACTACGCCACTAGAGTTCCTAATGTAGTACTGAGAAAATGTTTAAAACTCATCAGTATATCGTTTTATCCCTAGAGTACAATCCAGTAGGAATCTATGATAAATTTATTGAGATTTAAAATTATATAATAATTCCTCTTTATATTGTCTGTATTGTCATATTGAACCCAACTTAGTACATTAGTTTCATTTCGTTTTTTATTTTAGGTACTGCTTCTGTTTTTTATTCTTACTAATTTTTTAAAAATTATGTAAAAACTCATTTACATGATTTCAAAGTTATAGCTACAAAATGTGGTATGTTCAGAGCAACTTGGCTTCCAGGTATGTGCCCTCCACATGTTTGCTGACTTTTTTAAAATTTTTGTGTTTTATTCACCCACTGCTTTACTATTAGCATATAAACACACAGAAATGAAACTAAAATAATTCAATAAATGTTCACTAGATGCTATAAACATTTTAATCATCTTCTTATTTAATTCCATAGCAGTATTCAGAGAATTTTCTTTCTTGCACATGAGTAGGACTCCATTGTGTGCATGTAATGGTTTATTTACTTAGTCTCAAACCAAATATTCATGAAAAGGGACTGGAAAAATAAATAGTCCTGTCATGAATAGTCCTCTCCAAGTAACTTTTTTGCATTTTTATCAGAGTATGTTTATAATAGATGCCTATTAGAGGCACTTGCTAGGTCAAAAAATAAAGGCATGCATAATTTTACTAAAATTGGCAAATCTTCTGTTCATGAGAGTTGTATCATTTCATATTCCTATGAAGAACATAGGAGAGCACCTGTTTTCCCACAGGTTTGCCAAAAGTTTTTCTCAGGTTGGAATTTTTGCCAATCTAATAAAAATTGAATCTCATTGTAGTTTCAATTTGCATTTTGCTTATTGGTAACAAAGTTGAGACACTTTTATATTGTGGTGGTTAAGTTTGTGTGTCAACTTGGCCAGGCCTGGTTGAGTGGCTGGGCAGCTGGATGTAGTATTCCCCATGATGAGAAGGGTAATCAATTCCATGGTGGGATCTACTGCAAACAGCTGAGTAGGGGCTTTAGGGATGTGGTCTGCTTCCCGTACAGAAGCAACAGCTTCAAGAATGGCCTCTAGCTTGAGCCCAGCATGTAGCCATGTGTTTGTTCAGCAGCCTGCCACGCTCTGCCGATCCTGGGACTTTCAATGGACTTGAATCAATGGCCTGCAGTGTGGTTTGGTAACATCAGTACTGTACCTTTTTACTTGTCAACCTTGGGCTTGTCAGCCTCAGCAGATAGCAGCTGTCTGAGTGTAGAAAAGCCTCTTGCTCTCAGTGGACTGGGACCAGGAGGCAGAGATGAACCCCAGCCCCTAGAGCCTAGCACTTCTAGCCTCCCAAACTATAAGAGAATAAACTCCTGTTTGTTCAAGCCAACCCATTTGTGGGTATTTTCTTGTGAGAGCGGCACTAAGTAACCAGAACATATATATTGAAATGTCACTTTTATCTTTTTCTATAAACTTCCTTTTTTTTTGTAAGCTTATAATGTGTTGCCTTAACTATTTTTAGAACTTCTGAATCATTAGATTTTATTTTTTTATCTCTGAAATAAATTGCACATATTTTATATTTTATAACATATATATGACTTTGTTAGGAGCTCTGGTAGCATAGTGCGTAAGGCACTTGACTGCTCACCAGAAGGCTGGCGGTTCAAACCCACCAGCCACTCCTCGGAAGGAAGGTTGGGCAATTCTACTTCCGTAGTGATACTGCCTCGGAAACCCAAGGAGGGGTCTCTATGAGTCAGGCCGACTCGACGGCAAACAACAACAACAATATGACTTTGTTTATGGTTCTTTTGCCATTCAATTTTTTTTAAGTGGTCAAATATACTAGTCTTATTCTCTATTTTAATCATAGTTAAGGCAGTTTTCCCTACTCCTAGATCATAGATGAACAAACTCATTTTGTTTTCCAGTACTGTTTCAGCTTTTCCATGTATATTTCTGAAATTTTTGGAATTTATCTTGTAGTACGAAATGAAAATAAATGCAATTTTATATTTTTCTATATGTATATTCAGTTATTCCAACATCATTTTTTAAAAACTCTCTCTTGTCTTCACTGTACCGATATGCTGAATTTAGAATATATTAAATATTTATGAGAAGTTAGATCTACTTCTAGATTTATTTCTTATATTCTATTGCTCTAAATAACTATATATGTATGAACATTACACTATCTTAGTCATTGTATATTTTAATATCTGGTAGAGCTAGTGCACCCTGCACACACATGGTCACTTTTCTCTTTCAGGATATTCTTGACTATTCTTGATTATTTGTTTTTTCCAAATAAAAATTCTAATCAACATATTTATCCCTGAGTTGGGAAGAAGGGAGAAGAAGTTAATGATAATTTCATTGAGTTTGCATTGGATTTATGTATTAATTTAGAAGAGATCAGCAGCTCTATGACAGTCAATCTCTGTAAAAATATGGTGTATATAAATGCACAACACAAAGATCCCACTATGATAACAAATATCTAGCTCCAATCTTAACAAGAAATGTTCCAAATCTATATGAAGAAAGCTGTAAACTGTTCCTGAGAGATATAAAAGTAACTAGAACACAGTGAAAAATATACCGTAGTTTTACACAGAAAGATTCAGTATCATATAGACTAACAGCAACTCAATCTTTTAGAATATAGCCAAAAGTCCAAAAGTCCATATGAATTTTGGGTGGCAAGTAGGATCTGCAGAGTTTATCCACATTGCTTCCTGACATCAGAAGTGTAAGTGCATTAAAAAAAATTTAAACAAAAAAACACCTTTTTTCTGTAGAAAGAAGGTAAAGATGATCAACCCTAAAATTGTTTGATTGAACAAAAACTGACACATCTACACTAATGAATCACTTAGTAGGCTCCTGACTGTTGGGAGGAATGAAGTTAACAGTTTTATTATTTATCCTAATATGTGTACCAATACAGAAAACTTCTTACTATGAGTAAATGGAGCATCTGCTAGCCTATTTAAAGGAGTTAGTAAAATAAACTCATATTACATGAACCATTTCAGGTATTCTTCTCTTCATCTAAGCATAGAATGGAGTCTACATCTATTTTAAAATTCCTCTCATTACGATCAGGAAATAGACCACTTCTGCTCTAGCAACAACAACAAGCTCTATGAAAATAATCTCTCCGGATGTATTTTGGTCCCTCTAATTTTTCAGCTATCTCAGAACTTGTCTCACAATTCTTTTTATTTTCCTCATCTTGAATAATTCTAATATCTACTAGGACCTTACATAAATATTTTCAGGTTTCCACAAGCCAAAAAGATAACCCCAGATATAATGGCTTAAAACAATAAACTTTTATTCTTCCTAATAGGTCAGGAATTCAGATGTGGCTTAGCTAGGTGGTTCTGCCTTGGGGTCTCATGAGGTTTTACTCAAGATGTTGGCTATATCTACAGATACCTGAAGGCTTGACTGGACTGGAGATTCTGTTTCTAAGATAGCACCCTAACATGGGGCTGGTTGTTACAAGGAGAACTTGATTCCTCTCCATGAATTGCTTAAGCATCATCATGACATTGTGGTTGGCTTCCTCAAATAGAAGCAATCCTAGCCAGAGCAAGGCAGAAAGTGCAATATCTTTCTTTTTATTTGTTTTAATTTTTATTGTGATTTGGGTGAAAGTTTACAGAACAAATTCATCTTCCATACAGCAGCTCACATACACTTTGTCTCATGACATTGACTGCAATTTCCCACAGTGCAACAGCTCCCCTCCCACTTCCTCTCCATAGTTACCTCTTCTTATATCCTTCCCTCCTATGCTCTTCTGCCCCCCCCCCCAAGCTGTCTTCCTGTGCATACATAGCCCTTCTATTCTCCCACGACTGATCTCTCCAAGGAATGTACCTACCTAAAGTAAATGTTCAGCTCATATGCCTGTCTTTTGTTTGGCTGGAAGCCACGGTAGTGGGTTCAATTCTCAACCTTAAGGGCAGCCTGTTGTTGTTGTTGTTATGTGCCATCGAGTCGGCCTCAACTCCTAGCGACCCCTCCTTCGGTTTCCAAGGCAGTATTACTACAGAATTAGATTGCCCAACCTTCCTTCCGAGGAGTGGCTAGTAGGTTTGAACCACCAGCCTTCTGGTTAGCAGTCAAGTGCCTTAGGCACTACGCTACCAGAGCTCAGGCTCTATCAGACCAACAAACCTCATCTCTTTTCTTTCTTTTTTTTTAAAGATTTTGAGTTTTGTTTCACATTGTTCTCCTACTCTATCCAGGATCTCCTACATCGATCCCCCTCCAAGTGGTTGACAGTGATAGCCATGTACCATCTAGTTATTCTGGTCTCATAGTAAGATAGGCTGAGGATCGAATGGTGTACCAGTAGCTCGGACTAATTGAGAAACCACAGTATCTTTTATGATCTAGCCTCAGAAGTCACACACATTATTTTTTTGCAGTATACAATTGCCGGGCTATAGAAGTGAGCCCTAGTCCATGTGAGTGGATACTATACAAGGATATGAATACCAAGAGGTGAGGATCATTGAACACCATCTTAGAGTCTAGCTACTACAACATCCTTGTTTTATTCCTGTTGACCTATTCTACTTATGAACCAATGTTCCTCTCTGGTTTTGTGGCAAAATTCTTTAAATATGTAACCTACATCTTTCATCTCCTCTTCCTAACTATGCTAATTTTTTATCCCCTTTATCATCTACTTCAGCAAATATTACTCATTAAAAATGGTTTACCTGACTTTTCAAGTGATTTCTTCCTACTAAATGTATGGATTTACCTCAAATTTATTCTTCAACATCTCACAGTGTTTGCTGCAATAGACCCTCTACTTGAAGAAATTCTCTCATCCTTTGGTATCTCTGAAACTTTACTTAAGGGTTTTTCCCATATCTTGAATGCTTATTCTCCTCCTCACTTCTCCACTAGGTTATTAACTGTGGAGTGACCCCAGATTTTTTATCTCAGCTCTCTATTTTTCTTGGTGCAGTATGGCTAGGATGATATGCACTCACAGCTTCAGCTATGACATGTATAATCTGGCCACTAATAAATCTGTATTTTCTTCCACATCCACTCATATTTAAGCTACTATGCCCTTTACAGCTGCCTCAGAGGCATCTTCTCTATCTCATCTGTGAGCAAATCTCATTGTTAAATCAATAGCTCTGGAAGAATTTGCCTTATCCCATCCATTCCAACTAGTTCTACCCTAGTCTAAAACCTCCCTGTCTCAAACCCAGATTAGCCCAGCAATATTCTAGTTGATGCATTTAATTGACCCTGCCTCTATTCTCAGTTGTTGTATTGTTTTGATGATAATCTTATTTAGAAATTATTTTTATCTTTTCAATTTCCAGCACAAGAGGATTAATTGTCATCTAGTGCTTTCAAATTTAAACTCATTAGATTAGATTTCAAAACATTTAATGCTTTCACATTTACCCAGCACACTTAATTTCTTGTTCCCATTATATTTTATTTCCTTTATATCTCTCTTCAGTGATGTTAATCTGTCCCACAAATACACCACACCTATTTCTACATTTGCTTTTTATAATTCCATTCTCTCCAGAAGCAATGTTCTTAATCACCTCATATAGCCTACCAATTTTTGTAGGCCCAGCTCAAATTTCACTTACTCAATGAAATTTTCTCTAACTACCTTAATTCATTCTGATCTGTTCCATTTTTTAATTCCTCGTGCTCAATTAGGAGCACTCACATCTCTGCTTCTTCACGTGTTAGTTTTATCTCTACTACAAACTAATAAGTTTGTAAAGCTTATATCTTATGCTTCATCTTACATTTGTTTTAAAACACTTAAAATGGTCCAAAAGCAACATGCTGTGAAATAATACGCCATGATTAAATATTTATTGGCTAACTAAATAAAGAAAACAACTAGGAAATTCCCATGGCAGAATGGCTATGGGCAAAAGACTCTTCCACAAAATAAATCATCTAAAAATACGTTTTCCCCACGTGTAAATGAAAAAATGACTGCCTTCTAGCATAGCTTAACCTAGCTCTTAATGCACATGTAAAATTCAAAAGGCAGAATTTGTTAAATGTATATGTGGTTAAAATAAAAGATACTCAGAATAATTGCTTCATTTAGCAAGTAGAGAAGAAATCAAATCATATTCTAAGATAATTTTGACATTTGGAGAATAGTTTAAGAAAAATGAAAGCGAAGACTGCTGTCTTAGATTTATTAAAGGAAAGAAAATTCTGGTAAAAACAAAAAAGTAAAAGAAAAATGTCTACCTCATATGAGAGGAGCAGGAAAAATCAGTCAAGGCAATTTTATCATTGCAGAAACATTGCTTTTTCTAATTCAAGCATATTAAAAATTAATAATAGTAGTAGAAAATCACTGTAACAGATCCTTGGGAAGAGAACATATTTGTATCTCCCCAAAAGTGTCACAGTTTGTTGCCCTATTCTTTGGAGTAGTACTGTGCCTTGGAAACAGTGTGAGGTTAAGCAATCAGAGAAAACGACCCTTCTAGCTGAGTGACCTTAGGCAAGTTACGGCATTTCCAAGGAAACCTACCCACACTTCATGGGGCTGTTGTGAGAATTAAATGAGATTGCGTATCTGAAAGAACCTAGAATGGTGTGTGACACATGCTGGTCAATGCATATTAGTTTCTTTCCCTTCTGCTTAGCATAGACAAAGACAGACTAGAAGGCAGAACACTAGAGAAGAGGCAGGAACCCAGGATCATTATGCCAACTCAGCAGCTAGTTAGATAATGTGACAAGAACAGCAAACTCTCCTCCAGTCTTCATTTTCCCCTCTTTCATTTTTGGTAGTATTACCCTTGAGTTTTGATGGGTACTCAGGTAAACAGTGAGGACTAAGGTGTGCCTGACACAAGCCATGATATTTCCAATTGCCTCGTATGCATGTGAGAGCTGGACAATGAATAAGGAAGACGGAAGAAGAGTTGATGCTTTTGAGTTGTGGTGCTGGCGAAGAATGCTGAAAGTACCATGGACTGCTAAAAGAACTAACAGATCTGTCCTGGAGGAA
>NW_006921650.1:9963392-9982217 GCF_000298275.1 Orycteropus afer afer | reverse complement strand
GAAAGAGGGGCAGGCCTTCAACAAGATGGATTGACACGGTGGCTGCGATGATGGGCTCAAGTATAGCAGGGATTGGGGGGCTGGCGCGGGATCGGGCAGTGTTTGGTTCTGCTGTGCATGGGGTCGCTATGAGTCGGAAATGACTCGACGGCACTTAACAACAACAACAACACAGATGGACACTATATTTCTTTTGGCATCACAAGATTAGTTAACTTTTTATTCAGAATGCCTTTGAGTAGATCAGAATCTCCATTTTTCCATCATTCATCACTCTGTCTGATCCCTGCCTCGATAGCACTATTCATGATTCCCTTCTAACACGTATAGTTTCCTGTGTCTATGACCCCTAGTCCAGATCATCCCTGAGGAATTTTGCAACATTCTGTGTTTCTTTTTTTTTTTTTAAAGAGTTTGTTTTACATTCAACATTACATGTACGTTTACTTTCACTCCCCATTTACCATCCCCAACCCTAACCCAGTCTCTTCCTTGCCCAGTAACCCTCCCACCATGCCCCTCATAGTTATGCACTCCTGTGTGTCCTGCATTTCCTCCATGTGAGTGTTGCCCCTATGGTGCTCCATGGTTGATTGCTCCAAGAGATTCATTTCCATAGAGTATGTGGGTGCGTCATCCTGAGTTGAGTGGTGTGCATGTACATCTTGTTTACTATTGGACTGAGAGACAGCCCCTGGGAGTGAGCTTTATTGCAGGCCCAGAATGTATCCCAGGGCCATAGTACTGGGGGTCTCACCAGACTCCATCCAACCAGTAATTCTGGTTATTATTGAGTTTTTGGATTTTGTTCCACGTTTTTCCCCCAACTCTATCCAGGATCTCCAGATTTGATCCTTTCCTGAGTGGTTGGCATTGGTAGCTGGGCACCATCTAGTTCTTCTGGTCTCAAAGGCCATCATGTCCTAGGGCTAATTGCTTCCAAATATCCTTATTTGTTTTGCACTCTTCTTCACTTCCAATAAGAGACCATTAGCTTCTTCTTAGATGGCAGCTTGAAAGCTTTTAAGACCCCAGTCACTACTCACAAATGTAGGATGCAGAACAAGGCTTTCATGTATTTTGTTGTGCCAATTGAGTCTGGTGTCCCCCAATACTATGGTCCTGAGTTGGTCGATTCATTGGATCTCTCTCCCACAGTGTCTGGCTCTCTGTGAGGGATTACTCTATGTCTGTCTTCTGTTGTTTCTGTAAGGATTGCGGTTATTTTGTATCACTGGTATCTGTGCAAGATTAGCCTCTGCTGAATCTATCCTTGGTCTAGAGCATACTTCTGTTCACTGACCCCAATCTGAGCTTCTCAGATATTTATGTGTTTATCTGTAGCCTGGTGTTTGGTGTTAATGGTAATGCAGTATTGTGGATATACTGGTTGGTATTTGCATCTGTAGTCTATATCCTATGTGCACAATTCAGTGTCCTCCCTTTTCCTAATGCTATCATGGTGGTCCCAGACTCTTTCTATACCATCCCTCCCCTTACCCATCTCACTGTGTGGCCCCCAGCTAGCCTGAAATTTATCCCTCCCCTTCCTCCCTACCCCGCTAATCTACAAAGTGAGTTCCTTTTCTCAAGCAAACCCTTCTTTGTCTTTTTACAGTAATGGGCTCCTACAGTATTTGTCCTTCTGCAATTGACTTATTTCATTCAGCTTAATGTCCTCCAGGTCCATCCACATTGTGAGATGATTAGCATACCCTTCATTATTCTTTAATATAGCGTAGTATTCCATTGTATGAATGTACCATAATTTGGTTATCCATTCATCTGTTGATGGGCATTTAGGTTATTTCTATCACTTTGCTGTAGTGAATTGTGCTGCGATGAACATGGTCTGCATGTGTCTGTCTGTGTGCTGTCTCTCACCTCTTTAGGATATATTCCTAGTAATGGAATTGCTGGGTCAAATGGTATTTCTATTTTCGGTTTTATAAGGAAATGCCATACCATTTGCCACAATGATTATACTATTTTACAATCCCACCAGCAGTGCACAAGAGTTCCAATCTCTCTGCAAGCTTGCCAGCATTTGTTATTTTCTGTCCTGTTGAACTTTGCTATTATTGCTGGGATGAGATGATATCTCATCGTTGTTATGATTTGCATCTCTCCAATGACTAAAGATCACGAGCATTTCCTCATGTGTTTATTGGCTGCCAGTATATCTTCTTTGGTGAAGTGTCTGTTCAAGACTTTTGCCCATTTTTGAATTGGGTTGTTTAACATTTTGTGTTTCTGAGGAAACACATAGAACAATGTTCCCTTCTTATAGTCAATATCATTATGGTTTGTTTGATTGGTTTCTTTGTTTGTTATTCCTTTTACAGAAATTAAAAGAAAACTTGAAATAAATTAAGTGTTAAAATACACAGATCTCTTCTGCATGTTGTTGTTTTTGCTGTTATGTGCCGTTGAGTCGGACCTGACCCATAGTGACCACTCCTTGGGTTTCCGAGGCGGTATCACTATGGAAGTGGATTGCCCAACCTTCCTTCCTAGGAGTGGCTGGTGGGTTTGAACTGCCAGCCTTCTGGTTAGCAGTCAAGTGCCTTAGGCACTACGCTACCAGAGATCCCTTCTGCATGCTAAACCTATCATATTTTCATTAAACGATAGATGACACACAAATTTCCTGTGGCTACTGTAACAAATTATCACAAACTTGGTGGTTTAAAGCAGCAGGAAGTTATCCTCTCTCAGCACTTGAGGCCAGAAATCTGATGCCAAAGAGCTACCACTTGTTCTGAAGACTCTAGACGACAATCCTTCTTTATCTCTCCCAGCTTCAGGTGGCCCCAGGCATTCTTTGTTTTTTTAAAACCTCTATTGGGGGGGGGGTGTTTTTTAATTCATTGTGTTTTGGGTGCAAATATACAGAGCAAAATTTCTTTTACCTTCAACACTTCATGTACATTTGATTTCATGTCCCAATTACCATCTCTGACTATAACAAACTCTCCTTCCCTCCCATCCCTGTAACCACCTCCTCCCTGTGTTCTTCTTAACTATGCACTCCTATCGGTCCAGCTTTCCCTGCATGTGAATGCTGCCCCTCTGGTGCCCCATGGCTGATTGCTCTAAGGGGTGTATCTGCTTGAGTAAGTGGGTACAGAAAGATGTAAGTCTTTCTACTTTTGGGCTGAGAGCCAATCCTTGGGACCAAGTACAATACTAGGCCCAAAGGGTATCCTAGGGCCATAGTCTTAGGGGTTCCACCAGACTCTATCTGACCAGTAATATTGGTCATTTTTGAGTTTTTGAATTTTGTTCCACATTTTTCCTCCCACTGTATCTAGGATATTCAGTTTTGATCCCCTCCAGAGTGGTTGGCATTGGTAGCCAAGCACCATCTAGTTCTTCTGGTCTTGAGGTCCATCATATCCTTGGACTATTTTCAAGTGGCTTTTATTTTCTTCTCTCTTCTTTGCTTCAGACTAGAGGAGACCAATACTTGCATCTTAGATGGCCACTCGAAAGCTTTTAAGACTCCAGTCACTATTCACCAAAGTAGGTTGTGGAGCAAGATTTTTATGTACTGTGTTCTGCCAACTGAGCTTGTTATGTTATGTGCGCCATCGAGTTGGCCCCGACTCATAGTGACCCCTCCTTGGGTTTCCGAGGCAGTATCACTACGGAAGTAGGATTGCCCAACCTTCCTTCCGAGGAGTGGCTGGTGGGTTTGAACTGCCAGCCGTCTGGTTAGCAGGCAAGTGTCTTTAGCCACTATGCTACCAGAGCTCCCAAACTGAGCTTGGTGTCCCCTAATACTATGGTCTTGAGTCAGCAGGCCCAGTGATTGTTTCTCTCAAGGTGTTTGATTGTTTCTAAGAGGTTACTCAAACTCTTTCTTCTGTTGCTTCTGTAATAAGAATGGCTAATTTTTTATCGGGAGCTCTGGTAGCAGAGTGGCTAAAGCACTTGACTGCTTTTGTCTTTTGTCCTAGATTTACCTAGTAATGGACTATATGAAGAAATATGTGGCATCAGGATTAGAGGAAGATTCATTAACAACCTGTAATATGCAGATGACACAACACACAACCTTGCTTGCTGAAAGTGAAGATGACTTGAAGCACTTACTAATGAAGATCAAAGGCTTCAGTCTTCCATATAAATTACACCTCAATATAAAGAAAACAAAAATCCTCCCAACTTGGTCAATAAGCAATATCATGATAAATAGAGAAAAGATTGAAGTTGTCAGGGATTTCATTTCACTTGAATCCACAATCAACATCCATGGAAGCATCAGTCAAGAAATCAGACACTGTATTTTACTAGGTAAATCTAGGACAAAAGACATCTTTAAAGTGTTAAGAAGAAAAGATGTCCCCTTGAACCTAATCCAACTGTGGTATTTTTAATCACCTCATATGCATGTGATAACTGAACAATGAATAAGGAAGACCAAAGAAGAGTTGATGTCTTTGAATTATAGTGTTGGTGAAGAATACTGAAAATACCATGGACCACCTGAAGAACGAACATATCTGTCTGTGAAGACGTGCAGCTGGAATGCTTCTTAGAAGTGAGAATAGCCAGATCTAGTCTCACCTACTTTGGTCATGTTTTTAGAAAGGACCATTCCCTGGAGAAGTATATCATGTGTGGTTAGGTAGAGGATAAGCACAAAAGGGGAAGACTCTCAACAAGATGGATTGACACAACAGCTGAGACAATGGGCTCGAGTATACCAAGGACTTTGAGGATGCCACACAACTTGGCAGTGTTTCATCCTTTGTGTATGGGGTCACTATGGATTACAGCCAACTCAATTGCACCTGACAAATAACAACAACACTTGATCCACTACAGATGGCTACATAAACAATCATTTACCTGTAAAACATCTAGATATTTCATACTCTAAAAAATGAAATAGTTAAAAATATTTAAACTTATTTCAAAAATTGTATTTCAGTGAAAAGAATTGTTTTAAGATGTGTGAATTTACAGGTTTAAGTAAGAATATTTTCAATTTGTCAATATCTTTATTGTTTAACTTCCATTTTTGTTCAATATGTTCTACTTTTTGGATTTGCTATTTCTTAAATAGATTTCAATTACTGAAAATAATTTCTCAAATGACCATTTTTCCTTCCTGTTGTTGACTTAGGCAAGTAATATGATCTTATAAAATTCAGTAATACAAAAGTATAGAGGAAAGAATTCTTTTTGCTCAACACTCTTTGCTTAACCCCTCTTTTCTCTTCAGACAATTTCTTTTGGAATTATTTTTGTACATACATGAAGGGTAGCTTTTTGCTGATTCTTCATCATAAATGGTGTCATGCTATACATATTGTTCAGTAAATTCCATTTTGCTTTTATCTGTGTGTCTTGAAGATTTATCTCTTTCTACTCTCTGCATAGAGATGCACAGTGTTATAATTTTTAATACACACACAATATTTTATAGAATAAATATACCATAATTTATTGACTGATATTTAAGTTGCTTTCAAATTTATGATATTACAAAAATGCTGTAATAGTCATGTAGCTTTATATTCAAGAGTTCCTGAAGGACATATTTTCAGAACTAAAATTGTGAGATCAAACATTATGCACATTTCCAATTGGTTGAGTCTGCTAAATTGTTCTCCAAAAATGCTCTATAAATATTTTTCTCTATAATAGGCCAATTAATGCTGAATAATAATTTTTATCCTACCAATGACATATTCTCCAATGATAACTTGACATACTATATAGACAAGAGGATATATACAAATCCTTTTTATTATTGTATATATTATTATTACTTTGCATCCTACCTAGGAATTATGAAAGGCTGCTCAGCATTAGCTGTTGTTGTCGTTATGTGCCATTGAGTCAACCCTTCCTTGGGTTTCCGAGGCAGTATCACTATGGAAGTAGATTGCCCAACCAACCTTCCGAGGAGTGGCTGGTGGGTTTGAACTGCCAGCCTTCTGGTTAGCAGTCAAGTAAGTAAGTGCCTTAGACACTATGCTACCAGAGCTCCTCAGCAGTAGCTAAAGAATGTGAAAAAGTCACTTATGTCAGTATTCCCTGGCTTAGTCACCTTGTGCTGCTAAAACAGAAATACCACAAGCGAGTGGCTTTAACAAACAAAAAATTATTTTCTTATGAATCAGGAGGCTAGAAGTCCAAATTCAGGGCACTGGCTCTAGGGGAGGGCTCTCTCTGTCCACTCCAGAGGAAAATCTTTGTCTCTTTCACCTTCTGTTCCTCAGTTCCTTGGCGATCTTCACGTGGCCTGGCATCAATCTCCCCCATCCATGCTTCCTCTCTCTATGCCTAATTTGCTCTTTTTATATCTCAGAGATCATTGATTTAAAACACACCCTACACTGACATGGTCTCATTAATATAACGAAGAAAGTCCTAGTCCCAAATGGGATTACATCCACAAATATAGGGCTTTAGGATTTACAACATTTATTTTGGGGGAACACAATTCAGTCCATAATACCCCTAACTCACCCACATGGCCTGAGCATCAAGCACTCAATGAAGGATAAAGAAACCCATTTCTTGGATGTGGTGAACAAAAAATGAAAGAAGCAAGTGACATCTGTCATGCTTTCCTACCTGGTACCATGGTACTGGGGGCTCTGGTGGTGTAGTGCCTAAGGCATTTGACTGCAAACCAGAAGACTGGCAGTTCAAACACACCAGCCACTCCTTGGAAGGACAGTTGTGCAATCTACTTCCGTAGTGATACTGCCTTGGAAACCCAAGGAGGGGTCGCTATGAGTGGATGCGACTCGACGGCAGTGAGTTTGGTTTTGTACTATGGTACCAGGGTAGAACACTCTCTCAATGCAGAACTTCTCCCTCAGAACACATTTGGCTCTAAAATATCTAACTGATGGCCATAAGCCAATGCAGGAGCTTAATCTGACAGTGGTATCCGAGCTCACTGTGCATTTTTCTCAAAAGTTCTAGCAAGAAAAACTTGAATTCCAAGGTGATCCGATTAAAATGAGCATAGCACCACAAATTTTGTATTTAGATGTTCTTCAGCTAGGCTTAGAGAAGGAAGAAATCTTTTCCTCAGGCTCAAGTTTGAAGGGGAGTGACAGTCTCATTAAAAAAACTTATGTGAAGAGTCTCAATAGCTGTCATTCGTGACTTTAGCACTCAGCATAATTATAACAAGATAGTAATAAAAGTCATTCCAAAGAATTTGAACAATCATATGCTCTTAAAACAGGTTGACAACTGAGGATGCATATATTTTGAAGATGGTTGATTTTATAGCTCTTTAAAATGCAGCAGAAAACAGCATTTCTAAATTAGGGGGAATACATGAAATTATTTATCAACCCATTACAGGAAACTTACAGGCTCAGAGAATTTATCATGTTCCATTAAGTCAAGAGTTGTGTTTTTCTTTGTTTGTTCATTTCTTTTTGTTTTTGTTTTTTTCCTACTATGCTTTTTCTTATGTGGGTACTCATATAGCCTTCATCCAACCTCACTGAGGTCCAGTATACACTTTTTGCCTCTTAAACACCCTCACATACATCCTCATCTCATATTTGGTAAAATGGTGCACCAGATAATAATCATATGACAGGTTGCATTGCAAGGTATTGTTTTCTGATGAAAATCTAAGATGTATAAAATGTTGGGTTGTTGCAGAGTTTGTTTTATTTACAACAAAGAGAGCAGAAATGTTAATCAAGTTAAACATATAAAATGGGCAGCACTAAAGATTAGAATACCCTGGGGATTAGAAACACTGTTCAGGATGGCTGTGCTCAGGCAGCGTGATATATTTCATGGCGAAATGATTCTGTACTGGAGAGTGATTCTATTTTGCCAACAAACAAATGGAACAAATTATTATTTTTGTGTTCTTTACATGTTTTCTTTGAATACACTTCTCACCATAGATCAAAACTATTTGTTTTGTGACTTCTTTCTAATCAATAAGCTAATACCAATTCTTATGCTGATTTTCACTTTTTTAATGAGATATGATTAACATTGAATAAAATACAGACACTTCGAATGTTCAGTTTGATGACCTTTGGCAGTTATATAAACCCAAGTAAGCACCCTGGTGATAGACATGATGCTGGAAATCATATGATAGAATTTTGCAACACTAGGAACTTATTCATTGTAAATACTTTTTTTTCAATAATATAAATAGCAGTTAAACCTATGGACCTTGCCAGATGGAATACACAGGAATCAAATCGACTACATCTGTGGAAAGAGGTGATGGAGAAGCTCAACAGCATTAGTCAAAAAAGGCTGTGTTAGAATGGTGTCTCTAGAGAAACAAAACCAGTAAATCTTATAGAGAGAGAGAAAGAGAAATTTATCTTAGGAAAATGGCTCACACACTTATAGAAGCTGGTAAATCTAAAGTTCTTGGGTCAAACATCAAGCTGAAGGCTCTTCCTGACTCACACTGCTGCAGTGGCTGAAGAGGTCAAGGTTGGCAGGCAGTATACTGGCTATTGAATCCAAGGAATGGTGAATCCAGGATCTCCAGGCCAAATGGTGGATTGTTAGCTCATGAACAGTTATAGGCAGTACAACAGGATCCCAATCCACAGAAGAGTGTCTCTTTTCCTAGGATGTCCATAAATATACTGGAAGTAGACCACACCCCTAGGGAAACTCCCTTTCAACAGATTGGCTGCTCAAAACACATACATCTAATCCCATCATTGGAACAACCCACATCACAATTGCTTAAACCACACAGAATTGTGGTCCAGCCAAATTGACACACAGCTCGAACTATCACAAAGGCCGAGGGCTAACTGTGGAATAGACCATCATTTGCTCATATGCAAGTTCAGGCTGAAGCTAAAGAAAATTCAGATAAGTCCACGAGAGCCAAAATATGACTTTAAGTATATCCCACCTGAATTTAGAGGCCATTTGAAGAATACAATTGACATATCAAACACAAATGACCAAAGACCAGATGAGTTGTGGGATGACAATAAGAATATAATATGTGAAGAAAGCAAACGTTCACTGAAAAGATAGGAAAGGAAAAGACCAAAATGGATGTCAGAAGAGACTCTAAAACTTGCTCTTGAATGGAGCTAAAGTGAATGGAAGAAATTAAGATATAAGAGCTGAACTCTCAAAGGGCAGCTCAAGAAGACAAAGCACAGTATTATAATGAAACGTGCAAAGATATGGAGTTAGAAAACTGAAAAGGAAGAACATGATCAGCATTTTTTAAATTGAAAGAACTGAAGAAAAAGTACAAGCCTCAAATTGCAATACTGAAGGATTCTATGGACAAAATATTGAACAATGCAGGAAGCATCAAAAGAAGATGGAAGGAATACAGAGTCACTGTACCAAAAAGAATTGGTTGATGTTCAATCATTTCAGGAAGAAGTCCAAGTTGCACTAAAGGAATTGTTGAAAAACAAAGCCCAGGAATTGATGGAATATTCATTAAGATGTTTCAATAAACAGATACAGTGCTGCAGGAAGTTACTCATTAATGTCAAGAAATTTGGAAGTGAGCTACCAGGCCAAAGGACTGAAAGAGATCAATATTTATGTCCATTCCAAAGAAAAGTGATCTAACAGAATGTGGCAATTATTGTATGATATCATTAATATTACACACAAGTAAAATTTCACTGAAGATAATTCAAAAATGGTTGCAGCAGTACATTGACAGGGAACTTTCAGAAATTCAAGCCAGATTCAGAAGAGGAGGTGGAACAAAGGATATCACTGCTGATGTCAGATAGATCTTGGCTGAAAACAAAGGATACCAGAAAGATGTTCACTTGGGTTTTATTGACTATAAAGGCATTTGACTGTGTGGATAATAAATTATGGACAAAGTTGCAAAGAATGGAAATTCCAGAACACGTAATTGTGTTTGTGAGGAACTACACAGAGACCAAGAGGCTATCATTTGAACAGAACAAGGGGGATACTGCTTGGTTTAAATCAGGAGGGGTGTGTGTCAAGGTTGTATACTTTCACCATAATTATTCAATCTATATGCTGAGCAAATACACCAAGAAGCTAGACTATATGAAGAACATGGCACTAGTATTGGAGGAAGACTTGTTAACAACCTGTGATATGCAGGTGGAACATTGCTTATTAAAGTGAAGAACACTTGAGGCACTTACTGATGAAGACTATAGTCTTCAGTATGGATTACACCTCAACATAAAGAAAGCAAAAATCTTCACAACTGTACCAATAAGCAACATCACAAAAAATGGAGAGAAGATTGAGGATGTCAGAGATTTCATTTTACTTGGATCCACCATCAACAGCCATTGCAGCAGCAATCAAGACATCAGACAGAGTACTGCACTGGGAAAATCTGCTGCAAAAGACCTCTTTAAAGTGTTAATAAGCAAAGATGTCACTCTGAAGACTAAGGTGCACCTGGCCCAACCATGATATTTCTGATAGCCTCATATGCATGTGAAAGCTGGATAATGAATAAAAAAGCCAGAAGAAGAGTTGATGCCTTTGAATCATGGTATTGGTGAAGATTACTGAAAATACCATGGACTGCCAGAAGAAAGAACAAATCAGTCCTGGAGGAAATCCAGCCAGAATGCTCCTTAGAAGGGAGAATAGCCAGACTTTGTCTCACCTACTTTGGTCATATTGTCAGATGGGACCAGTCCTTGGAAAAAGATATTATGTTTGGTAAAGTGCAGGGTCAGAGAGAAAGGGGAAGCCTCTCAGCATGATGGGTCAAGACAGTGGCTGCAATGATGGGCTCAAGCGTAGCAAGGATTGTGAGGATGGTGCAGGGGCAGGCAGTGTTTTGTTCTATTGTACACAGAGTTGCAATTCATTGGAGCCAACTCGATGGCACCTAACAACAACATGTAAACACCATTAAAAACAAGATATACAACATTCCCCAGGAAGTTTCCTCATCCTTTTTCTAGTCACTTCCTCTACATACCCCCCACCACCACCATGGGACTTCTATCAATATAGATTACTTTTGCCTGTTTGGATTTCATATAAATAGAATACAGTATATATTCTTTTGTGTGCTGCTTATTTCACTTAGTATAATGTTGGTCATATTCATCCATGCTGTTCTGCTTATCAATACTTTAAAAAAAGTGGATAACTAGTATTTCATTCAGGAGTCCTAGTGATACAATGGGAGCTCTGGTAACGTAGTGCCTAAGGCACCTGACTGCTAACCAGAAGGCTGGTGGTTCAAACCCACCAGCCACTCCTCGGAAGAAAGGTTGGGCAATCTATTCCATAGTGATACCACCTCAGAAACCCAAGGAGGGGTCGCTATGAGTCGGGTCTGACTCAATGGCATGTAACAACAAACAACAACAGTGACACAACAGTTAAGCAGTCAGCTACTAACCAGAAGGATGGTGGTTTAAACCTACCATCTGCTGTGTGGGAGAAAGACCTAGCAATCTATGACCCTAAAGATTACAATCTAGAAAACCCTATGGGACAGTTCTACTCTGTCACATAGGGTCACTAATAAGTCGAAAATCAACTTGAAGGCACCTAAAAACAACAACACTATTCAATTTTATGGATATTCTATAACTTATCTATAAATTCTATTGTTGTCCAAACAGAAATAAGTTGTTTCTAGTTTTAGCTTTGGGTAAATACTGCTGTTATAAACATTCTGTAAGTCATGATAAATACTTAGGGACAGCATTATTGGATCACAGGGGAGATATATAACTTGATAAAGAAACTTTTTAACAATTCTCACAAGCATTTTTATCACTTTACATTCACATCAGCAGTTTATGAAAGTTCTTGTCACTCTACATCCTCACCAAAACTATTTCATGGTTTGAGTCTTCTTTTTTTTAAGCCATTCAAAAAGATGTTTATTAGTATCTATTGTTGCTTTTATTTGAATAGCTTGATGACAAATGATGTTGAGCACTTTTTTAATATACCTACTGGTCATTCATATATGTTCTTTTGTGAAAAATCTGTTCAAATCTCTTGTACATATTTCAATTGAGTTGTCCATCATTTTATAGTTGATTGATAGGAATTCTGTCAAATCTGTAACTAGCATTTCCCAGACTGTGATTTATTTATTCATTCTTAATAGTGTTTCATCAGGAGAATTTTTTAATTTTTGCCTAAATCTAACAATAAACTTCTTTATGATTTATGCATTTTGTGTCCCACCCAAGAAATCTTTGTCTAACCTGACGTCATGAAGATATTTTTCAATGTTTTCTTCTAGAAGGAGTATAGGTCTGATTTTAGAGGACAGATCGTTGCCCAACTATGCTTTTTTTTTCTTTTTAAGATAGTTTTAGCTATTACAGATTCTTTGCATTTTTCATATATAATTTAGCACAATCATGTCTATTTCTTCAGAATTGCCTATTAACATTTAGAAAGAGTTTTGAATCTACATATCAATTTAGAGACCACAGAAACCTCAACTATTGAATTTTCCAATTCAGGAATATGGTACATTTCTCCACTTATTTAAGGACTTTTTTAAAAAATTTCTCTTTGTAACATTTTGTAGATTTCAGTGTGGAGGACTTGGATATCTCTCATTAGATTATTTTCTTCTTCTTCTTTTTTGAGCAATTATTCATTTTTAATGATATTTTCCAGTTTTTGAGAGGATAGAGACTTACCCTACAGTTGGTATTCCTCAAAATCCTGGCCCATGACAAGAACACATGGACAACCATGAAATAGTCTACAGCGGTTCAGCTGGTTTCTCCTGATCCTGTTTGTAAGACTCTCCTTCTTCTCACCCATCTTTCATTGATGATAGCAGTGGTAAGTCTTTTCTATGCTATTAAAAAAAAAAAAAAGTCTCCTCATTTTGATATTTTATTTATTTGGTTTTCTTTATGTGCTTATTCAGCTCTATGATGTTTGTTTGTGTTTTGTAAAACACTATGACGTTCATATATGGTTTATCTGGCTTCTTTGGGTTTGAAAGCAATCATCTCTTGTAAATTTTTATATCCAAAACAGATATAAAGAGATTTTATATATTTTAATAAAAACAAGTTGCCGTTCAAAGTTCAGAAAGAAACAGAAAACAACAAATGAGGATGTAGAAAGATAGGAACCCTCATACACTGCTGGTGGGACTGTAAAATGGTACAACCAGGGTGGAAAGCAGTATGGCACTTCCTTAAGAAGTTGGAAATAGAAATGTCATATGATCCAGAAATCCTACTAGTAGGTACATTTCCTAGAGAAATAAGAACCATGACATAAACAGATACATGACATTCATGTTGATCACAGCATTGTTCACAACAGCAATGGATGAATGGATAAACAAACTATGGTACATACACACAATGCAATACTATGCAATGTTAAAGAATAATGATGAATTTGCAAAACACCACATAACAATGTGCTGAGTGAAATTAGTCAATCACAAAAGGACACATATTGTATGAGTCCACCACTGTAAAAAGTCAAGAAAATGTTTACACACAGAAATCATCATTCTTTGAAGGTTACCAGTGCTGGAAGGGAAGGGTGAACAAATCACTAACTAGAGGGTAAAAAAAAAGCCAACTCATTGCCCTAGAATTTATTCTCAAGGGTAGAAACATATTAACTTGGATGAAGGGAAAGGCAATATACAATAAAAGGGAGGTCAACACAAAATTATCAAGGCAGAAGAAGACATGGAGAGGAGTACAGAAGTTAAAGGCTGCAAGGGTACATACTATTGCATACACAATCCTGCAATAATAGTAACAACCATAATCTATAAGTAGATAAACAAAAAGACACTCAAGCTGAATGGGGGTGGGAAGACAAATGGAACTCAAAAACTCACTGCCATGGAGTCGATTTGACTCATAGTGACCCCTCCTTGGGTTTCCAAGGCAGTATCTCTACAAAAGGAGATGGCTCCATCTTCCTTCTGAGGAGTGGCTGGTGGGTTTGAACCACCAGCCTTCTGGTTAGCAGTCAAAGGCTTTAGGCACTATGCCACCAGAGCTCCCACGGATGGAACTAAGGACTCTGCACTGTAGTAAATTACCTGGTATGGCTTTTCTAGCCATAAGTCTTTGTAAACTCCATGGTGGAATTTGCCGTTAAAAACTGAGTAGCTCCTGATTGTTAAAATCATCCACTGGGGTATTTCTGTTGGGAGCATCACAAAGTAATTTTCTGGGAAGTTCGCTGTCTCTCAGGTGTATAGAATTCTGATGTTGGGATTGGTTGATTCAGCCTCAAAAGGAGCCCTCTTAGAGGCAGAAGGAGTGTCTCTGACTGTTGGCTGAGAAAGACATGCTGCTGAGAGAAGCGCGCTCCTGAGAGACACGCACTGCGGAGAAAGAAACACCAAGAGACATGTGCTACTGAGAGACATTCACTGCTGGGAGAGAGACTGTTGGCTGAGAGATGACAGGCTGAGAGAGACTGAGTGTTGTTCCTGAACTTGAACTGTAGCCTGGTACTTCCCTAATAAACCCTTTAATCTGTGAGTTCTGTGTGGCCACTGCAATGAATTATCGAACCCAGCAGAAAAGTGGAGAGTGCTGCAGGAGGAACAGTTGATGTCAGGGTTGATGAAAGGTCTGGAGGGAGGCAGCATGTCTGGCCTCAAAAGAATAGGCCTTGGGCTATTGATGGTGATTCTGTCTTCCTCTTGTGGGGTTAAAGGTCAGAACATGTGGCCTCCATGACTCTTTGGCAGACTCCAACATATTTTACAAAATAATCTTCTTTTTTGTTATTTCTGAAGTAGCAAAAGGTATCAAATAGTCCCTAGGTGCTCAAATAATCATAATGAATGCCAGTGTACTCAGAATCTACTATGTTTAGGTCTTAATCTAAGTGAATTACAAATATCAACTCATTCAACCCTTAGAATAACCCTGTGAACTAATGGCTAACATCATCCTCATTTTACAGATGAATACATTTAAATACTTTGTTGTGGTGGTGGTAGTTATGTGCCATTGAGTCATCTCCGACTCCTAGAGGCCCCTCCTTGGATTTCTGAGGCAGTATCATTACGGAAGTAGGTACCCAATCTTCCTTCCCAGGAGTGGCTGGTCTGGTGGGTTTGAACTGTCAACCTTCTGGTTAGCAGTCAAGTACCTTAGGCACTAGGCTGCCAGAGTTTGCTTAATGAAACACAGCAGTTAAATGGTAGAACTGGTATCTGAACACAAATAGTTTGGATTTCAATCCTATATTTTTTACCTATTTCTCCACTCTGCCTCTACCAAATCTTAGCATGCATACCTTTATCCTCCTCCCAAACATATTAGCAATCTGGATTTTCACTTGTACATTTCTTCTCTGAGATGCTTCATATCTGAATTTTTATCTGAATAATCTCTCCCCTTAACATTTTTAATATAATAACATCAGATACAATTTATAAAGAACTCACATAAAATATACTATGTGAATAGTTTTACATATATTATTTATAAACCTCACAATAATTCTGCAGGCCAGAAGATTATTCCCATTCTATGTTATGGTAACAGAGGTTCAAAGAAAGCTGTTTCTTTAATTTATATAAAAGTAAGGGGATGAATGAATTGGAGCATGACATACTTTGAGTCCACAGTCCATGCGCTCTCTACTTCTCATGCTACCTCTCATTAATGACTATCCAAATCTTCTATTAAAGTCATCTTTACAAAACCCTTCCCTCATCTTCACTACACCCTTCCCTCATCTTCACTGAGCTACTCTATCTGGATATTTATTTGAAAACTACTCCTCTGTATAATAACATCACTTCCTTTTTGCTTGTTGATATCCTAAATACATTTATTTGAAGTTAAAGGCTTTGTTAGTATCTACTGGAATCTCCTTTGGAGACTTTAAAAACTGAAACTTAGATAAAGAACATGTTAAGAAAAACAATCATTAATGGAAAAGAGTAAGAAAATACTCAAGCAAACAGCCTTTCAGATGAGTGCAGTAGGTGGAGACCTGGGGCTTACACTCTGGGCGGGGCCTTATTCTCAACAAGCAGAAGTGGGAGAAATAATGTAGAAGCTTTGCTGCTGCTCAAAAAGCTGCTTATGACCCCTCATCACCATTATTACTATTCTTTTCCAAATAAATTTCCATATTGCATTATTCATTTAAAAATTCTTTTAGTGCCCATTTTTAATTTGAACCCAACAGAATAAAAGCAGATCAAAAATTCCCCAAAATCCCCAGAGCTGACCTGGACTCACGTCCCACCACCATTACTAGGAAATATTTTTCCACTTCTATCATCTGATACATAGCCTCCTTACTTTCTTGAATCATTTATATGAAAGAAGAAAAATTCTGTAATAAGTGCTTGCAATCAGAGAGATCGACATTTGATCTAATAACTTACAAATTACTATAGGCCTCATGCAAAAAGTCTATAGTCCATAGGTTTTGGCCTATTTCTGAAAGTTAATGGCATTTACTAAAGTCTCAAAGATTCCAAAAGACTGAACACTTATCTTCATTCTCAGTACAGAAACTCTTCAGAGAAAAAAAAATTATATTCCTCTCCTAGGACTGAAACTCATTCCAGATACCTAGTCCTATCTACAGACCACATGTAATTATTTAAATGTCACGAAATCCTGAAAATGTGTTTAGTAAACTAATTAAAATTACTTCAAGTAATTTATTTTACTTTCAGTGAGGGAAATATGTGTACATAAATGTCACTGCACTGCTAAATCCCATGAATGGCAAGCTGAGTTTTGTCTTTGAGGATTTCCAATCAGTGAAGATTTACCTACTAAATAAAAAATTTCTCCCTTCTGGCATTTGCATCACTTACTGATGAAGATCAAAGACTGCAGCCTTCAATATGAATTACACCTTAATGAAAAGAAAACAAAAATCCTTTTAAATGGACCAATAATCAACATCTTGATAAATGGAGAGAAGAATGAAGTTGTCAAGGGTTTCATTTTACATGGATCCACAATCAATGCCCATAGAAGCAGAAGTCAAGAAATCAAACTATGTATCAAATTGGGTAAATCTGCAGCAAAGGACATCATTTAAAGTATTAAAGAGCAAAGATGTCACGTTAAAGACTAAGTGCACTTGACCCAATCTACAGTCTTTTCAATAGCCTCATATGCACGTGAAAGCTGGGCAACGAATAAGAAAGCCCACAGAAGAATTGATGCATCTGAATTATGGTGTTGGCAAAGAATATTGAACATATCATGGACTGCTAGAACAAACAACACTATCTTAAAAGAAGTACAGCCAGAATGCTCCTTAGAAATGAGAATGGCCAGACTTTGTCTTTCATACTTTGGGCACGTAACCAGGAGGGGTCAGACTCTGCAGAAAGATATCATTCTGGGTAAGGTAGATGGTCAGCAAAAAAGAGGAAAGCCCTCAATAAAGTGTATTGATGTAGTGGCTACAATGATGGCCTCAAGCATAGCAATGATTGTGAGGATAGTGCAGGACCAGGTAGTGTTTTGTTTTGTTGTACATAGGGTTGCTAAGACCAAAACTGGCTCAATAGCACTTAACAACAGCATTTTTTTTATGTATAAAGAAAGGCTTTATTACTTGATTAGCAATGGCATTGGGGCTCATTTATACCCTATGATTAATTTAGGGTGGCAGTTTTAGACATCTCAGGAGATTTCTGTTTTAATCTCAGATTATGTATTTGCACTACAGAGATCATACTGTTAACATTAATAATATATACATATTTATAACTCAATGGAGCTACATGTAATTAAGTAGAAATATTCATAATAACAATGATAAAAATCATCAAAATAAGCTTCCCCTGACTTTCTCCAGCAGAATGCTCCACCACTAATGTTGTTTTTGTTGGATGCAGTTGAGTTGACTTTGACTCATGATGACTCAGATGACAGAGTATATTTTCTAGGCTGTAATCTTTATGGGAAGGAGTCTTTGTGGTGCAGTGGTTAAGTGCTTGTCTGGTAACTGTAAGGTCAGCAATTTGAACCCAGCATCAGCTCCTAGGGAGAAAGATGTGGCAGTTTACTTCCATACAGATTTACAGTCTTAGAAATCTTATGGACAGTGCTATTCTGTCCTATAGGGTGACTATGAGTCAGAATCAACTCAATGGCAATGAGTTTGGCTTTCTAATCTTTATGGGAGCAGATCATCAGGTCTTTTCTCCTGCAGAGTTGCTGGGTGGGTTTGAACCTTTCAGTTAGCAGCCGAGCACTTAATTATTGAGCCACCAGGGCTCCTTCCACTCCCAATAATGCTTATACATTGCATGATGCTTAGATGTTGCTCTGACCACCCCATATTTAAATATAAACCCTTTAATATAGTCTTGCAAATATTGTTGTTGTTAGGTATGTTGAGTCGGCTTCAACTCATAGCGACTCTATGTCCAACAGTATGAAACAATGCCCAGTCGTGCGCCATCCTCACAAGCCTTGCAATACTTGAGCCCATTGTTGCAGCCACTATGTCAATCCATCTCATTGAGGGTCTTCTTTTTTGTTGACCCTCCGCTTTATCAAGCATGATATCTTTCTCCAGGGAATAGTTCCTTCTGACAACATGACCAAAGTAGGTGAGATGAAGTCTGGCCATTCTTGCTTCCAAGGAGCATACCGCCTATACTTCTTCCAGGACAGATCTATTGTTAGTTCTGGCAGTTCATGATACTTTCAGTATTCTTTGCAAACACCTTAATTCAAAGGCATTAACTCTTCTTTGGTCTTTTTTGTTCATTGTTCAGCTTTCACAGACATATGAAGTGACTGAGAATACCATGGTGTGGGTTAGGCGCACTTTAGTCTTCAAAGTGACATGTTTGCTCTTCAAAACTTTAAAGAGTTTTTTTTTTTTTTT
>NW_006921650.1:9952537-9956923 GCF_000298275.1 Orycteropus afer afer | reverse complement strand
TGTATCCTTCCCTTTAAGGCTCAGGGGTCCAAGATTATCTTCTGTGTCTGTGTTTATTGGTTTCCCTTTTCTTTGTTGAAGAGGGTCTGTGCAGTCCTTCTGCCTAGTCCGCCATCTTGCCAGAACTTCCCCTAACAACAGCATTTTTATAGACTGATTGGTGGATCTCATTTTATTAATAAGAAATCTCCCTCTCAATGTTCTGACCACAAACATGAAGCCAGCACTATACTGGGACCAATGCATGCTCAGACGTGATTCCTGTGATACTTTTACAAGTTGTACAGGTGGGTCTTATTTAAATCCAAGAGTGGTAGAAGCAAATACTGTACTTTGGGGAACTGATTTTCATATACTTGAAGCAAGTAACACACTCACAATTTACAGCAAAACTATTGCAGGAAAAATGAGCTAATATCATACGCAAAATAATTTTACTAAGAGTGCTATGCCTAGAGATCTACTTCATACAGCTTTCCCTACATATCTGTAAAGGCGAAATCACAACCTGCCTTTATTTGAGGAACCTGGCCTCTGTCCTCTTACTAAACATTAACATGGACTTTGGCTGACCTGTTAGAAAGTACATAATGTTTTTGTCATTTGTCTAAAGCATGCTTGTCATTTAATAAGGCATAACTTTAGAATATTTATCATATTAAATGAGGCTTGCTAAATGACTGCAAAAGACTGAGAGTGAAGGGAAACTAAATCCTTTATTCTGTACTTATACTAGAACATCCTATTTGATGTAGAATAAAATAATCTACAGTTATTCAAGACATATTATTTCTCTCAGACTGATTAGGTATCAGTATTAATAACATTCCAACAAATTTTTAAAAAAATGATGGGACCTCTTTCTATTTGAGGAACACTATTATTCTTCCTTTTTCATAATTACTGGCAGTAGAAAAATTGGTTTTTTGTTATTTTATTATCTGTTTAGGTTGAAAATGAATGAAATATATAATTTAATGTAGAGTCATTGACTTCTACTGGTTACTTATTCTCATCTATGGACTTGACATTTGTATTATGTATCAAAGGGCATCTTCTCATCAAATTACTCAAAATATCAGACAGTTATTTTGTAAGTTAAGAAATATATATGCTAAAGCATATTCAAAAAGCTTATGTTTCATGAAAACTACTGTTCTGGTTACCTAGTGCCACTCTGACAGGAATATTCCACAAATGGAATGGCTGTAACAAACAGGAGTTTATTCTCTTAATAGTTTGGGAGGCTAGAAGTCTGAGTTCCAAGTGCCAGGCTCTAGGGGCTGGGTGAAAGCCCCTCGACCTTGGGCTCCAGCTCTGCCTCTTGCACCCAGCCCACTGAAGCTAGAGGCATCTCTTCACTCAGGCAGCAACTGGCTGCTAAGGCTAACAAGCCCAAAGTCAAGAAACAAAATGGCACAGTCCCGATGTTACCAAACCACACAGCAGGCCATTAACTCAAGTCCATTGTAAGTCCCCAGGTCAGCAGAACATGGCAGGCTGCTGAACAA
The DNA here is from genome assembly GCF_000298275.1 of Orycteropus afer afer. Lineage (NCBI taxonomy): Eukaryota > Metazoa > Chordata > Mammalia > Tubulidentata > Orycteropodidae > Orycteropus > Orycteropus afer. The sequence goes on along the minus strand of NW_006921650.1, from coordinate 9,955,412 downwards.
TAACACAGCTACATGCAGGGTTCAAGTGTGCCATGAGCTAGAGACCATTCTCAAAGCTGCTTCTCATATATGAGAAGCAGACCATATACTCAAAGGCAGCTAGCTACTCAGCTGCTCCCAGTAGATTCCACCATGGAGTTGATTACCAGTCTTATCATGGGGAATACTACATCAAGCTGCCCAGCCACTCAACCAGGCCTAGCAAAGTTGACACACAAACTTAACCACCACAACTACAAATACCAAATGACTTATAGATAATAGGAAATCATACTGTATTTTGTGATTTCCACTTTAAGAAAAAAAGCTATACTGTGCAGGAACATAGAAATGTGCCTACTGGGGGACTTCTGGTGAGATGAAGGAATAGGCAGACAAGTGACACAGACCCTCTTCAACAAAGAAAAGAAAAACCAATTGACAGAGATACAGAAGATAATCTTGGAGCCCTGAGTTTTGAAAGGAACTATACAGAAGTGGATTAGGCACTAACTAGTGGAAAAACTTGAACAAAAACAGTGAGTATAGAGAGGGTCGGAGCTGCAGACTGTCAGCTACTCCGACGGGACCAACACCCTGACTATTTCCAAGTGGTGTTAGGACTTGAGAATTGACGTAAAGATCAGCCCTGATCACCAAGGGCTGCAGGGACGACTGCGCTGGTGGCCTATGACTAGGAAAGGAAACAGCAAGTTGGGAAATGCAACCTGAGTTGTTGGCTTTCTACTGTTCAGAAGGTGCAGCCATTTTGATTGTTTAAACGTGGCAGCCATTTTGGATATTTAAAGTGACCAAGGGTGCAGCCATTTTGAATCTTTATAAGTAGCAACCATTTTGGATTTTAAAGTGATAGCATTCTCATTCAGATTCCAAGGACCTAAGAATAGGCTCTCTTTGCCAAGGTCAGCAGGGACATACAAGAGGCTGACAACAGGAAAGGAGACAGGTGGCGAGTGTATAAGTGCTGCTCACTAGCAAATAGAGGAGCACAGTACAGTACCCTGCTTACGTAGATAACATACAAACAAAACAAAAATCGTGGGCAAGTCACTCCAACATACAATCACCAATTAAATATAAACACAAAAACATCACAATGCCTTGGAGACAACAGAGCATCACAGTCCACACAAAGAAGCAAGATAAGGCAGGAGAAACAAAGGATCAGGATATAGACCCAAAACACATCCCTGAGGAAGACACAGCATTGGAACTCTCTGATGAGGAATTCAAAAGAATTGTATTTGGGTATCGTCAACGAATTGAGAGACAGATCAAGGAAAACACAGAGAAAACCCTAGAACAATTTTGAAAGACAATACATGAACAAAATGACAAAATAAATGAAAAATCAGAAATGATACAAAATCTACACACAGAAATCCAGAAGATCAATACTAAATTTTCAGAAATAGATAACACATTGACTGGGCAAAGGAGCAGAATTGAATCAATGGAAGACAGAATTGGTGAGATTAAAGGCAAACACCTGAACACTTCATTGGAAAGGGATAAATCAGGAAAAAGATCAAAACAAAATGAAGAAAGCCTAAGGTTCATGTGGCATACCATCAAAAGGAATAATCTATGTGTAATTGGAATTTCAGAACAGGAAGAGACAAATAAAACCACTGAGAAAATTTTCAAAGATTTCTTGGAAGAGAATTTTCCTGGTATGATGAAAGATGAGAATATATCCATTCAGGAAGTCCAATGAAGCCCAAATAGGAGAGACCCCAAAAGAAAATCACCAAGACACATCTCATCAAACTTACTAAAACCAAAGACAAAGAAAGAATCATGAGAGCAGCATAGGAAAAATGAAAAGTTACCTGCAAGGGGCAACCAATAAGACTAAGCTCGGATTTCTCAAGAGAAACCATGCAGGAGAGAAGACAATGGGATGGCATATGTAAAACCCTGAAAGAGAAAAATTTCCAATCAAGAATTATGGATCCAGCAAAATTGTCCCTCAAATATGGTGGTGAAATTAGGACATTTCCAGATAAGCAGAAATTAAGGGAATTTGCTAAAACCAGACCAACCTTACAAAAGATGCTTATAAAAGATGCTTACAAAAGAGTCCTTTGGACAGAGAAGCAACAACAGCCAACAACAATTGACCATTAACACGCACGATAATATAAACCAGAAACCAATCCAGCTATGGAAGTATCCAAAGTAAATAAGCCTACAAGATTGTAAACAGGGAACCAGAGACATCAATTGACAAATGAGGACAACTACAAACCAAAAAGAGGGAAAAAAACTGTCATTACAGAACTTCTAGATGGTAGGGAAGTCAAGACAACTACAAGATAGAACAGACTGTCCTAAACTTGAGAAGAAAACTGTAAATTACAGGGTAACCTTGAAGAAAAATGATAAACCTTCACATGAAAAAAGAGGACCAGCACAAATATTCAGCAAATACTAAAACAATAGCAACAAAGGAAGTGATAATACGATCCATAAACAAAACGAGCTCAACATAGAAAATTATATGGAACAAAGAAATCGACACCACAAAAAAGCACATAACAAAAATGACAGCAACAAATTCATATTTGTCAATAATTACATATCTGGCAAGGGACTTATCTCTAAGATGTATAGCTGAAGAATGGATGACCAAACTATGGTACATGCACATAATGGAATGCTATGCAGCACTAAAGAATAATGTAGTCTGTGAAGCACCACATAATATGGATGAACTTGGAGGACATTGTGCTGAGTGAAATAAGTCAACCACAGAAGGACAAATGTAGTATTAGTTCATTGTTGTGAAGGGTCTAGGTTTATATACAGAGGGAAACTTTCTTTGTTGGTTGCCAGGGGTGGGAGGGGAGGGGAAGGAACACTGCAAAAAAAA
>NW_006921650.1:9940541-9952008 GCF_000298275.1 Orycteropus afer afer | reverse complement strand
TGTTCGAGAAGGCAGCTGTGCTCAAAGCTTGGCTTTAGGACTAGATTGCTCCCTGGTATGTGCACAAGGCACTGAATGCCTTATGATGCAAGAGGTAGCCAGGTAGAAGGAGTAAGCCATAGGCTACTTGTCTGGCTCTCACTCAAGGAAAGGACAAGAATTCAAATTCTAACCTGGTCTTCTACTTCATTATTAAGACATATTTGTCAAAGTAGAAAAATACCACATATTTTATAATGATTTTGCTAGTTTGATTTATAACTTTCTAAAATATATGGTGTGTGAGTTTCCATTTTCAGTCCCATAGCCCAGCAAAAATTAGGGGAAGTCTTGAGATTAAGAAAAATCCTCAGAAACCCTGAACATGACTGTCACCTTTCCACTTTACTGCAGCATGATTTGATCATGGGCTCTTAAAAGAATAAATAAAACTAACTGCTTATACATAATGCATCATAAGAACTACTATATTCATGCAAAGGGGTAAACATATTGCATACATATATTATCAGATAAAATGCATCAAAGAACATAAATGTATTATTCATGGCATGAAACGCACTGATTAATGTCTCCAAAGCTACAATGCTTACTACTCATGGAACATAAAATGATTAGTTTTTTAAAAATGTGTAGACAGTGACATCACAAGCTATACTAAATAAACTTTAAACACTTCAACAAGATTCATGAAGAAAAGCTGTAGATTAAAAAATTAACTTGAGTTTTCTCAATTTCCTAAAAAATGTTTTACAATCATGTTTTATTTCTTGCTTATTGAAAGCGTTAAAAAGCCAAAAGATATGTAGAAAATAAAGAATACATATATGTAACTCCACAAAGTAAATTGAAAGAGAGGGAATTTATCATTTAAAGTGTTTGTCATAATATACTTTTGTTCAAATTGCTTGACCAAATGGATCACATTTACTATGGTGGGTTAATAACAGAAGCAGGGCCTACTTGTATTAGTTCATGGGATGTGTAAATGACATGACTTAATTTTTTTTTTTAAGTATATCTGTACCAGATACTAGGTTTATAAAAAATGCATTAATTCAAAGATTGGGAAATCTAGTGTTGCTGCAAATTATACATTCTTTTTAGCTGGTACCCAAAGCACTACTCCCAAATGTCCCACTATCAAATAATCTTAAACACTAAGGTATGAAAATGATATTTGAAAGCATGGAAATTATGCTTGAAAATAGAATATTTCATGGATCAGAAATCATTAAGGATTATACTAGACTTAAATTTTATCATGATAGAGAACAATTTTGTTATGTCCAAAAAATGCAATATTCCAATTATTTGGATGCTGATAAATAGGCATTTGCTGTGCATATGTTCTGTTATTTTTAAAGAAATCTCATTGTAAAATGTAATTTAACATCAACTCCTCTTATATAATGTGACGTTAACTATTTACTTATTTACCAAATAGTATAAATTATATACTCTATGCCAGGAATTTCTCAAGGTACTTTATAAACATTAACAAATTACCTTAATAACCCTCTGAGGTGGATACTATGATTATTTATACTTTGCAGATGAAGAAATGGAGGGCAAGAAGTAAGTGACATGGACAAGGTCACAAAGCTACAAGTGCAGAGTTGGCATTCCAACCAAAGGTCATATGCTCCAGAGGCTGTGTCTTTCAACCACTATGCTGTATCTACAATTCTTTTGCACTATTCAAACTTTATTGATGCAAGTGACAGAAATGAACTTAATTAATTCAAGCAAAAAAATAAAAAATAAAACTGAAAATAAAAAGGCAGAAAAGACATTTATTGGTATGCATAACCAAGAAGTCCAAGAGTAGATGTGTAGATTTGACACAAAGTTTCAAATAAAGACAGCTTTGCTTTCCTCTTTGCATGGATGGTAAAGACGGAGGCAGCAGTTCCATAATTAAAAATCCATTATACCTGTGATCTCAGGGAAGGAGAATCCCTCTTCTCCAATAGTTTCAACTAAAGTCTCAGATAGAGCTCTCTGCTGGGGCCATGTGTGCATCTCTGAACCAATCATTGTAGCTGGTGATGGGGAGAATATACATGCTGTAATTGGCTAGACCTGAGTCATCTATCCAAGGGATAGTTGCTAGGGAGAAGAGGGAGTGTCAGTGAATCACATGGAAAGAATTTCCCACATGAACAATAAGCTCATACCACAAGAAGTGGAAAGGATGCTGAGCAGGAAGAAACAGTATATGATATGAGTGAAGCTTTTTTCATTAGAAAGACTGCAACAGATACACAAATCCTACAAACTATTTTATTCTATTACTAAAATATTATTCCAGTATTAAATTGTTATATCATGATGCAACAGAATATATAACTAAAATACTTTCTGAACATACTAATTTCAATCTTTTTAAATATATTTAACTTATACTAAATATATTTAAACCCATAGACTTACTTAATTTTTATTATGATCATATCACTGAAATAAATAGAAGATCTGAGGTGGGGTCAAGACAGTAAATAGAACTACTAGGCTCTGTTCAAGCCAAGATATTTACTCAGAAATTATTGTCAGAATGGAGGGGACAGGAAGAAACCAGACAATAAAAAAAGAGAAAGAATTACATTGTTGTTGTTGGTAGTGGTGGTGGTAATTGATTGTGTGTGTGTGTGTGTGTGTGTGTGTGACAAAATAATGGTTGTGGAGGAAGCATCTAATACCTCAAATGCATTTCTTATTCATTGGACATGGAGATCGGAGCCTTCCCCTCCTCACAAATTAAAGAACAGAATAAACTCAATATAAAAATTGAGTTAGAAGTAACTCCAGATTGTAGGTTTCCTAAATTATTTTGAAGCAAAAAAAAAAAAAAAGCTATCAGTCAATGAGAAAAGTAGTAAAGAAATTTCATATTGCTGTTGTTTTCCCAAATTGTTGCTTATATAACTTACTTTCACTGAAATCAATTTATGGCATATAGGATACAGAGTAGATGAGTATAAAAAGTTGAAACAGAGAAGACAGAGTTTGGAGAAGGGAATGTTGCAAAATGTAATTGGACTCTGTATTAAAAGACACTTTTGTTCCTTTTAAGGCAATGGTAAGTGATGGCTCCTGCAGATTGAAATCAATGGCCTGGAAGAGTAAGGCAAAGATGGCCCCTGAGTTTAGCTCTTCATTGGCTATAGCAGCATGAGAGGAGTTCAGAAATTTTCACTGCTGTAAGGGTGTTCTAGAAGGATGTTTGAAAATTAATGGAATGACTAGCAGGGGTCAACACTTGGAGCTGAGGGCTGCAATGCAAGACATGCAGGCTGAGATCAAAAGGGAATCATGGCCAGACTTTGGAAGCAGCCAGTGTACTCGACGGCACATAACAACAACAACAACAAAAAGTGTACCTGGAAGAGCTGAAGTGGTGTCAAGACAACAGATAGGACTACTAGGTTCTGTTCAAGCCAAGAGAAGACAAAGCGCATGTTCTTCAGCCTCAGATTTCAGCAGAGGATGCTAACAATGCAAGGAGGTATCACAGGCTGACAAGGGACACCAGTTTTGCAGGATTCAGCATAGATCCAGAGAGTAGTAGAAGGACACACAGACAGCTGAGTCCCCTTCTCTAGGGCCAGGGGAGACAGTGAACTCTTCACTGTCTGTGTATACTCGGACTCCATCCTGGGGAGAAATATGAGCAGGAATTCTGAAAAACTGAACATATACCTGAAGGAGACTATTTTAACCCACTGAGTGGCTTATGACAAAGATCAGATCATTTATAGGAACTGAAGAAAACATTCTCTTTGCATATCTGAATGTGTGATCTTTGTAATACATACACTGAGTGGTTAAAAAAAAAAAAAAAAAAGTTAATTCTCTATATAGATACCCACCCAAACCAAACCCACTAAGTTGATTCCAACTCATAATGTTCCTATAGGACAGAGTAGAACTGCCCCATAAGGTTTCCAAGACTGCAAATCTTTTTGGAAGCAAACTGCCTCATCTTTCTCCCATGGTGGTTTGAATCACCAACATTTTGGTTAGCAGTCAAATGTTTTAACCACTGCACCACCAGAGGTCCTTTCTTTATAGATAAATAAGTCCAAATTAGCCTCAATCCTAGCAATAAAATCAGTCTCAAATTTTGAATTAAAAACTGAGTTCTGACAATGTGGTCTGTTTTGAAGAGGATTTAGGTCAGCAGTATAAAAAAGGTGAAACCATACTGTGGTAATGAATGTTGAACATGAAATGATCACAACAGATCTGAGAAAAGTCAGGAGATCAAATGATAGAATATTACAATGCCACAATTCTAGGTCAGTGGTAGGTGGCCATCTCTTCTTTCTTGGAACCAGACTCTATCTGGGCCAAGTGTCTAGGCTCTCACAGTTCAGTGGCCAAAAATGTACTGGGTGGAGGGGCCAGGTGGAGGTAGGGCAAGTACGTTCTCCTCTGTGCTGATGCACTCAACAACCCAAGTTCCTCTGATGGACTGGTGCTAAATGTACAGAAGAGCAAACAGATAATCTCTTTTTCACCTACTGGTCTTTTCCTATTGCAAAATGTAAGCTTTAAATGTAGCAAAGAAAGCTACATTTAATGTGTGACAAGAACAGAAATAAAGTCTAGAAAATATCCTTTCTGAGATTTTTTAGAATAAATGACAACTGATGAGAAATCACAATTAAACTTTAGTGAAATGTGTAAATGTGAATATTCTAGCTCCATTTTTTGGGGGTTAACACAACTAATAACCAAAATATTAATAATAATAATTGACATCTATGAGGGCTTGGCACTAGGCTACAATATTTACATGTATTATTTTCTTCAACTCTTAGAACAACCTTATGGTTTTATCCTTATCTTACAGATAAAAGTGAGGCTTAGAGAGATTAAATAATTTGCTCATACCAAATGAATGATGAAACATCAATTTAAAGCCAGGAATCTTCATTCCAGGGATCAGATGCTTCACCAGTGAAAAAATTTTATTTTTTATTAGTATTATTAGTATTTACATAAGACTTTACAGCTTATTGTTGTTATGTGCCGGCGAGTCAGCCCTGACTCATAGCGACCCCTCCTTGGGTTTCCGAGGCAGTATCACTACGGAAGTAGGATTGCCCAACCTTCCTTCCGGGGAGTGGCTGGTGGGTTTGAACCGCCAGCCTTCTGGTTAGCAGTCAAGTGCCTTAGGCACTATGCTACCAGAGCTCCCTTACAGCTTATAGAAAATGTTTTTCATACCTCACCTCATATCTATGGTGAAGCAGGTATCAGTTTTATCCTCATTTTTTGGAAATGGGAACTAAGGGTGAAAGAAGTTAGTACTCAGCCTTCAGCTGTAGAGAAGTGGAACACACGCTGTGGAGAGGGATTTGAGGCTGGTCATTTGGGGGGCTTTTTTTTAATGTATAATTTTATATACCATCAACTAATTTATAATGTAAAGACATCAACAAATATATGCCTTTCAAAGGCTGGCTGAATAACAGTTTAATCTAATGGTTATGTCAATCGCCCTTTCTCTTCATATAAGTATTTGATTATAAGTAAGTACGCTACTTATACATACCTGTAAGTAAATATGCTATCTTTACATATTGATGGTACCCTTACTAATTTCCCAAAAATCCCTCTTCTTCCCCATCTGCCATTGCCAAATTTAACTGCGACCTTTGCTGAAGAAATATACCCAGAGTGAAAAGCCCTCAATTCTTCTGTTACCAAGTAACACAGGCAGTTTAAAAGAAAACAGCAGCAATTATCTTAGGTAGGGACCATGTGTCTTGATTGCCCAAAAGTGATCTAGTTTGTATCTTCTATCCAAGTGACCTTTCCTGTTTGGCTTTTCTCCAAGACAAAAACATCTCAATTTGTAGAATATGTTTTATGATGATAATCATAATTGAGAAAATATACAGTTTTTCCTCTTTACAGCCTACTATAAAAGAAAGTTGAACTAATGGCATAGTAATTAAAGCACGTAGCTGCTAACCAAAAGGTCAGCAATTCGAACCTACTAGTCTCTCCATGGGTGAAAGATGAAGCAGTTTGCTTCTGTAAAAATTTACAGCCTTGGAAATCCACGAGGTAGTTCTACTCTGTCCGAAAATGTTGCTGTCAGAATTGACTCAATGGCGGTGGGTTGCCTTTTTGTTTGTTTGTTTTTTGTTTTTTATATTGAAGAGCTGTCAGTCCATCCTCATCAGTACTTGTGACCCAGATAGCTTTGCTTCATATATACAAACCAAGATGAGAGGGAAGATGGAGGAGGAGGAAGGCAAGATGGGAGTAGCAGCATTGGAGAAGTTCTCATTACCAAGGCACAACCACGTTCCCTACATTTTTTGGAATTTTAGTCCATGATATTAAAGTGCACTCAAAGTGGAAAACAGAAAAGTACAGGTGAAAATTCACTTTATTGGGACTTGTTCTAGAATTAGCTCTGCTTTAAATCTAAGCAATGCATATATGCAAAGTTTAACACATCTTTTTAATGACCTCTTGCTTTCTTCATGGGTGATGTTCTTGATGTCATCCCATAATTCTTCTGGTTTTCAGTCATCAAGTCTATTCTTTAGATAGTCTCTAAATTCAGAAGGGATATTCAAGGTCATATTTTGGCTCTTGTGGACTTGGTTCAACTTGAACTTGCATATGAGTAGTTGATGGTCTGTTCCACAATCAATTCCTGGCCTTGTTTTGGCTCAAGACATTGAGCTTCTCCATCACCTCTTGCCACAGATGTAGTTGATCTGATTCCTATGTACTCCATCTGGTGAAGTCCACATATATAGCTGCCATTTGTGTTACTGAAAAATCTATTAGCAATGAAGAAGTCATTGGTCTTGCAAAATTCTATCATGTCATCTCCAACATTATTTCTATCACCAAGTCCATATATTCCAGCTACCGGTGATTCTTCTTCGTTTCCAACTTTTGCATTCCAATCACCAGTAATTATCAACACATCTTGATTGCATGTTCAGTCCATTTCAGACTGCAGAAGTTGATAAAAATCTTCAATTTCCTCATCTTTGACTTTGGTGTTGGTGTGCAAATTTGAATAGTAGTATTATTTACTAGTCTTCCTTGTAGGCATAGGGATATTATCCAATCACTGACAGCACTGTACTTCAGGACAGATCATGAAACATTCTTTGTGATAATGAATGCCACATTATTCTTCTTCAATTTGTCATTCCCGGCTTGATTCAAAATGGCCAAAACTGGTCTATTTCAGTTCACTAATGCCTGGGATATTGATCTTTATGCATTTCATTTCATTTTTTCCAATTTCCAATTTTCCTAGATTCAAACTTTGTTCCAATTATTAGTGGATGTTTGCAGCTGTTTCTTCTCATTTTAAGTCATGCCACATCAATAAATGGATGTTCCAAAAGCTTTACTCATTAAGGTCAGCTCTGCTCTGAGGAGGCAGCTCTTCCCCAGTCATATTTTGAGTGACTTCCAAGCTGAGGGGCTCAGATTCTGGCATTATATCTGACAATGTTTCAGGGTTATTCATATAATTTTCCAGTAATATATCAGACAGTGTATCACTGTTATTCATAAGGTTTTCATTGGCCAATTCTTTGAAGTGGATGGCCTCTTTCTTCTTCTGAGTCTGTCCTAGTCTGGAAGCTCTGCTGAAACCTGTCCACCATGGGTAACACTGCTGGCATTTGCAACACCAGTGGCATAGCCTCCAGCCTCATAGCAACACATAAGCCATGACCGGACAACAAACTAACAGACAAGTTCATTTCCCTTAGTTGTTCCAAAAAGCTCTGTTCACTTCCTGGACTCCCTTAAAGCTGCTCCAAATCCCGCACCCATCTCTCCTTCCAGATTGCAATTAAAGCCACTCCAAAAATCTCTGGTGCCTGGCTCTACTTCCAGGTCACCCTTTAAAGCCACTGCTCCAAAAACCCCTGGCACTACTGAGATAACTACTGAGATACATAAAATATATGGCAAAATGCTCTCAAATGCATAATTTCTCTCTTTTAATTTACTACTGAAGTAATAATAAATATTACATGTAGAATGGATTTTAAGTAATAGGGAAGGTTAAATTTCATTTTATTGATATATTTTCAAAATTAAGTCTCTGCCTTATTCTCAAAAATGCCTATCTCTGAAACTGGAAATATGCTCCTTAAAAAAATCATACAAGAAGTTTAAGCAAGGTGGTGGCAATGTTATTGTCATTTTGAAAAAATATCCCCAACCCCCTTACAAAACCTAACAGAAGTGTTATGTGATTGCTAATGGAAGGTTTTCCAGTGAAGGCACATTAAAAAGGAAAATACATACTTCTGGGGTGGTGAGTAAAGACTTCTCAGAAGAGGTGATACTAGAGCTGTCTTTAAAAATGTATAAGAGTCCATTCAGTTGACACAGAAGAGACAGTCCAGTAACAATATGTCAATTTTATACGACACTTGCTTTGTTCCAAACACTGTTAATAGACATTTGGTATATTTAAATCATTACATCTTCAGAAAAAATCTGTGAGATGTAAACTATTCTTGTATATATTCCCATTTTACAGCTAAAGCAATGGAAGCATAGAAAGATGAAATAATCTGACCAAGACAACATAACTTGTAAGTGGTAGTGCTAGGTGTCAAACCTAAGCAGTTTGCTTTCAAACACTCTTAATGATAGACATCCTCTTTAGTAGATGGAGTTATGTGTGTAAAGAGGCATGACATAAAACAGTACATTTTGAAACTATAATTTTTGCTAAATACATGGAGTGAGGTGGAAAATTAGAGGGCCTGTCAAGAAATAGGAGAAGATGGATGAGTTGTCAGGCACCAGACCATGAAGAGCTTTGCATATCAAGCAAAGGAATCTGCACCATTTCAACTAAGAAAGTGCAAACTAACAAAGGGTTTTAAATAATGGAGGGGCATGTATTGATATATACAAAACAGAGATAACTTAGCCAGTATGAAGCAGAATGGAAAGGAGTCAATATAGGAGGCCGAGAATTCAGTTAACAAGCTATTGTACTGGTCCAAGAGACAAATTGTGAGGGTCAGATTTATGGCATTATTGATAGACATAAATGAAAGGGCATACATTCAAAAAACATTCAAAAGGAAGATGCCATAGGATTTGGAGAATGATTACATAGGAGAACTAATGAAATGGAAATGTGGGAAATAAGAATGACTTTCAGGTTACTGACATGGAGGAGTTGGATAGAGAGAAACCCATAATGATGACTGAGAATATAGGAGGGGGAAGTAATTTGTGAAAAAGAGAATTAGTTCACATACGTCCAGGGAGCTTGTGGACACTGTAAAGGTCAATTCTATAAATGACGAAGAATCTCAGAAGACAAACATATATTTGGGAGATGGCAGTATCCTGGGGGCATTTAAAGTCATAGAAACAGATGGGATTCACTCAAGAAACCTACTCACAGCAATATGAAAAAACAAAAGTGTTTTCCAAACTTCAGTCATTCAATATGGCCTTCAGTATCCTTGCCATGTTAGTGTACCACTTGTAGTATTGTTTATATAATGGTCTCCTGTGAACTGGCACATCATTTTTTACTTAAACTTATTTTAAAAGGAAATTTTGTATCACTGATATAAAAAGGAAACTAATATTGCTTGACATAATAAGCAAAAATGGCCATAAAAAGAAATACAACTTTTACATGTTTACTTTTTAACTAAATATTCTCACCTATGATGCTTTAACACCTAAGAGCTATTTTATTCTCTATAAAAAGAAAGATTTTTTAGAAAGAATTTCAAGACAAACATGCTACAATATAACCTAGTAAGATGAATTTATAAATAACTGAAGAGGAGAAGCAACTGAATTTTCACTATGTGATTGGATACTATTTACTGCCTTGTCTATGAAACACCTAAACTCATATTCTGCACTACCTTCGGCAGAAAGCCCACAATTTAAGAAAATACTGCTTTGAGAAATAGACAAAAGAAGTGATCTAGACATATGTTTAGAGATGGATGATAGTAAAAGAAAAGAATCAGTGAACATAGAATCTACAGTGTCTAATTATACAGAGTCATGCCAAATGGTACAGAAAGGTCAGCTCTAAGGATCTACAGACACATATTCAGAATGGTCCTCAAGAGACCAGATTATAATCAAAGGAAGAAGTGAAAATGTAATAGCTATAGCCATAGGAACTGAGCAAAGCTAAGATATACTAGTCGCTGTCCATTGGATGACTAATTTGAGCTTAGATGCAATATTAGCTCTTCTCCAATACTTCCTCTTCTCTTCCCTGTTCTCTACCCCAACTCCAGTAGCCCCTTGCTGTGCCTGATGTTTTAGTAAAGGGATGCACCATGAGTGTATGATCTCAGACTCTTCACTTGTGAGACAATTTGCAACTGATCGCATTCTCGCAAATAGGAGAGAAGTGTCTCCTGTAATAAAGAGCTGCATGCTCAAACCAGCTCTCATTTACAAGGAGCCAGAAGCAAGGCAGACATTAGAAGACATGGCAGTGGAGTAAAAAATCATGTGGGAGATAATAAAAAACTGTAAGAGCTTTAACTTACTTTGATTCCACAATGTTCTGCTTGTTGTTGTTGTTGTTAGGTGTCACTGAATCAGCTCTGACTCATATCAACCCCATGTACAACAGAACAAAACACTGCCTGGTCCTGTGCCAGCCACACAGTACTTGCTATACCTTAGCCCATCATTGCAGCCATTGTGTCTATTCATCTCATTGAGGGCCTTCCTTCCCCTCTTTCGTCAACCCTCTACTTTACCAGGATGATATCCTTCTCCAGGGAATGGTCCATTCTGAAAACATGACCAAAGTAGGTCAAATGAGGTCTGGCCATTCCCACTTCCAAGGAGCATTCTGGCTGCACTTCTTCCAGAACAGATTTGTTAGTTCTTTTGGCAGGCCATGGTACTTTCAATATTCTTCGCCAACACCACAAGTCAAAAGCATCAACTCTTCTTTGGTCTTCCTTATTCATTCATTGTCCAGCTCCCACATGCATACGAGGTAACTGAAAATACCATGGCTTGGGTTAGGCACACCTTAGTCTTCAAATACATCTCAATATGAAGAAAACAAAAATCCTCACAACTCGACCTATAAGCAGCATCACGATAAATGGAGAAAAGATTGAGGTTGTCAAAGACTTCACATTGCTTGGTTATAAAATGGATGTCAATGGAAGCAGCAGCCAGGACATCAGACAATGTATGTTGTTGTTAAATGCCGTCAAGTCGTTTCCAACTCATAGCGACCCCATGCAAAGCAGAAGGAAACACTGCCTGATCCCGTGCCAGCCCCACAATCCCTGCTATACTTGAGCCCATCATCGCAGCCACAGTGTCAATCCATCTCTTTGAAGGCCTCCCCCTCTTTCGTCAACCCTCCACCCTACCAAGCATGACATCCTTCTCCAGGGAATGGTCCCTTCTTACAACATGACCAAAATAGGTGAGA
>NW_006921650.1:9937797-9939069 GCF_000298275.1 Orycteropus afer afer | reverse complement strand
TCTGGTTAGCAGTCAAGTGCTTTAGCCACTATGCTACCAGAGCTCCTATTTTGCCCATAGAATCTCTCAATATTGCAACTCGAGGATTAAATTTTTCTTCAATTCTTTTAGCTTGAGAAATGCCGAGCATGTTCTTCCCTTTTGGTTTTCAGAAGATTAATACTAAATTGGCAGAATTAGATAACACATTGAAAGGACAAAGGAGCAGAATTGATGCAATGGAAGACACAATTAATGAAATTGAAGACAAACACCTGAATACTTCTTTGGAAAGGGATCAATCAGAAAAAAGATCAAAACAAAGTAAAAAAAGCCTAAGGTTCATGTGGGATACCATCAAAAGGAATAACATATGTGTCACTGGAATTCCAGAACAGGAAGAGAAAAATAAAACCACTGAGAAAACTTTCTAAGATTTGCTGGAGGAGAACTTCCCTTATATGATAAAAGATGAGAATATATCCATTCAGGAAGTCCAACAAACCCCAAACAGGATAGACCCCAAAAGAAAATCACTAAGACATATCATAATTGAATTCATCAAAACAAAAGACAAAGAAAGAATCCTGAAAGCAGCATGGGGAAAACAAAAAGTTACTTACAGAGGGCAACCAGTAAGAATAAGGTCTGATTTCTCAGCAGAAACCATGAAAGCGAGAAGGCAATGGGATGGTATATATAAAAACATGAAAGAGAAAAATTTTCAACCAAGAATTATATACCCAGAAAAATTGTCCCTCAAATATGATGGTGAAATTAGGAGATTTACAGATAAGCAGAAATTAAGGGAATATATTAAAACCAGAACAAACTTACAAGAGATAATAAAGGGAGTCCTTTGAACAGAGGAAAAAAATAGCAAATAACAACCAACCATTAATACACAAGATGACATAACCCAAAAACCACAGCTATGGACATGTTCCAAAGTAAAATAAGCTTACTAGATTGTAAGCAGGGAACCAGAGACATCAATTGGTAAGTGAGGACAACTACAAACCAAAAACAGGGAAAATACTGTGTAGTTATAGATCTTCTAAAGGGTGAGGAAGTCAAGACAATTGCAAGATAAAATGGGTTGTTCTAAACTCAGGAAAATAATTATAAATCACAAAGTAACCTCAAAGAAAAATGATAAAGCTTCACGTCACTATAAAAAGAGGACAAGTACAAATATTCAGCAAATACTAAAACAACAGCAACAAAGGATATGATAACATGATTCATAAACATAATGAGCTCAGCACAGAAAATAATATGGAACAAAGAAAC